>NC_051154.1:124703153-124918152 GCF_013339745.2 Dermacentor silvarum | reverse complement strand
AGATGTAGCCATGCATTAATGTTTCAGTAGTAGCATTTCTGCATCTTCATTGTTGTTTTTCAGAGTGGTGATGAGTCTACAGATAGTGTTGAAAAGGGAGCTGGAGATAAAGCAACCAAAGTGTACAGACCCCCAAAGTTGGCACCTGTTCACTATGGTAAGTTTGCCATCTACATACCATCCATTGTAGCTCAAAGGGACTATAAAGGGAAAAATGAATCGGTTCATACTTATAAAGTGTTCTTGCAGAACTCTACTTTCATTGATTTCACAGTTATTCATTGACTATTAGAAGAGAAAATGATGGTCAAAGTTTTATTTTTGAATTTCGCACCGATACCCCAGGGCTTGTATGTCAGTGTGATGTCACTGATTGCCAGGCTTTTTCTTCACGTCTCGGTTGTTGTGATTCAGTAAAAATTCTAGAAACTTCCTAAATTGAAGCTTTGGCTCTTTTAAAATACAATGTACTTCATTTATGAAAAAAATAAATGTAACTAGGCCCGAGCAGACGATGTCAAAATCCATGATGTCACTGTGGGCCGATGTGGGAATCTCAAGGCGGGGTCACCACCAGTGTTTTGTTCTTGCATCTTTTCGGGCATACCAAACATCTTCTCGCATTAAGATTGGCTTTTTGGTATTGGGTAAGGGTAATTTGTAAACACAGGTAAAATAATTTTACTCTTGAGTGGCACTTTGATATAAAATACAATGGCACTGTTGAGGCATTCTTAGTAGACATTAGAGTGTTTTAACTCTTTTCTTACCTTGGGGAAATTATGTTTGTAGGTTACGCCAAATTTTTTTTTCATATGAAACTACTGCACTCAATATTTTATGCAATACATAAACAAAAAGCAAAATGAATGCACTTTTCATGCATAAAGGTTTTATTAACGAGATATATGTCAGAAAAAAAGATATAAATTGCCAAAATCAAGATTGTGGGATAAAATTGAACAAAAGTTTGTAAAGACACGCTTGTATCTCTACTAAGAAAAAAATTTAACGAAAATTGTGAGATATACAAAATGTATTGCCGTCTAATAGGCACTATCTCGGAAAAAAATAAAGATTTTCATTGAACAGGTATTCCACTACAAAAATTTAACTGCAAGCACCACAGTGCGGAACCAGCCCTGAATATCACCGGGCTGCGGCCGGCAATGTTCCGGGCTGGTTTGCATCGTCGTTGCATTGAGTCTCAAAGTCCAACGAAAAGTCAGCGTCATCCGACTCGCTGCTACTCGATGCATCAATAAGATCAGCCACAGAGGCAGCGGAATCACGAGATTTATCTCCTGAAGCATGCGCCGCTTCTGGAGCTGGACATGTTTGCGCTCTGCCGCGACAGTCGCGCAACTTTGGAACGCATTCAAAAATCACCGCCTTGTGGGAAAAAAAGCGAAGTGCTTAGAAAACTAAAATAAAGTTCTCCTCCTTCACGTCCGACAGCGCAGTGTGTCTGTGAACGGCACAAAGGTCTCAAAAGCGGCATTTCAAACCATCGATAGCGGGCTAACGATGCCCTATGGGCGCAGTATGGAAAGAGTTAATACAGCGTATAGCAGTAAACGGTAAGGCATTGGCGTTATTGTCAGCATTCTGTGCTCCACACTGTGCATTCGCAGTACGTTAGTGATGCTGGGGATCTTGTGTACATACACTATTTGCAGTACTCCACGTTCAACACTAACCCGTGCAAGGGGAGCATTGCATAGGGGAACATGGAGGTGCCTGTTGAACAAAGGTCTGGCGGCTTCGGGCCTATTAAGTCATCATTCTGCACTGTTAGGCTGATTAATGCCTAATTGATACTTTAGGGGCGCGATCTTGTACGCGTTCCAAAATGGAACGGAGGCGTTCCGTTCCATCGAGCCGCACACGATTGGTCAATTTGAACCGCGACGTTCAAATTGACCAATTGTGTGCGGCTCGTTGGAACGGAACGCCTCCGTTCCATTTTGGAATGCGTACAAGATCGCGCCCTAGGTCTGTGTCGGGGTGCTTTGACAGTAAAGCACTTGTGACAACTGGGCACTGATTCTCGTTTCTTGGCACTGTAGGCTTGCATATAATTTTGCTTGTGCAATTTCTACTGGGCTGTGTATGTGTTGACATTCTAAACGCAGTAGTTGTCACTGTGGAATGTGTTTTGACTCGTAAAATGCAATTTCAGATGGTGATGAAACCGAAAAGGAACGTAGGGAGCGACTCCTAGAGCGAGCAAAGAGAAAAGCTTTGTGCACTAATGTTATGGAAGAACTGCGAAGCGAGTTCTATGATGGCCCTGTAGAAATCAAGGTGAGTGTTGCCTCTTTTGGAAGCTTAAATCATAATTTTTATTATTTTCATGTTAGAAATGGAGCCACAGTCGCAAACCTTGTTGCTGCCGTTCATCCAATCTATTCACATGCACCACATGCACAGGTCTGCATTTCTTGGTAGTGGAACATCAGGTGCACACTTCCCCTGTCAGTTATGTTACTTGGCAATTATTTCACTATGAAGTTTCAGTTCTTGAGAAATATTATTCAGCCACACTAGAACCATGTTGCCCACCTATCGTTGCCATTTCATGAGTGCTGACATGGATTGTGGCCTCAGAAAGCTGTTCTGGCCAACACTGTCACATATTGGTCTTTTTTGCGCTGGTGTAGATGGCGCTTTATGTTTATCTTAACATTTTGAGCTGTAGTATCGGGCAAACACTTCTAAATGATCGTTTAATGCTTCCGAAACTCCTTTATTTTGTGGCGACGTCCGACTTGCAGTACTTCTTTTGGAATGCCGGCGAGTGTATGCATTATTGGTGAATGACAGCAAAGCAACAAGGGGTAGATTTTGAAAAAGTGAATCCAAAACTTCCAAGTTTAATGCCACTTTCACAAAGACAGAAGGGGGCATCTTCTGTGTTGTTTTGAGAACTTGCAAGCACTTTGTTTGTTGTTGTGTGTAATGCATCTAACAGGAGGAGTAGACGATCAAGAAGGCATTTATTATTAAATAAATAATAAATGTGAACCAATGATGGTAAATCAGACCAATCACTTTCGACAGTCAGCATGATGACACTGCAGCTGTTGCCATTGTAGTTTTTGTTTTATATTCAATTTTGACATTTAGATCCCTATTTGATCAGAAAACGAAAAAGAAGGGCTGGCAGTTTAATCGTCTGTGTCAGGTTAACGGTGGAGTGGTCATGGTTCCCACTTGACCATTAGTGGTCTATTATGTTGACTTGTTTGTAATCATATCATTCATAACAGTCTGAACAAGCATTCACGTCATCCCAAGTGTGACACACTCCACATAGGTTACTATGGCTGGGAGTAAACAGAAATTGTTTCTCGAAATTCACACCTATCATGGTCATTTCATCAAATTCGTATGTAATTTCACAGTGTCAGGATATCAACAGAAACTGTGAATGGGGATTATTCTGCTTTTTTCTCTTTGTATGAACCTTGCCTACCACACTGGCAACTGGTTGATGAAATGTTATTCTGTGTTATCTAATATGTTATTCATACTATTTTGTAACATTTCAGGATGCTTATGACAGCCACAAAGCAAAGCAGAACAAGGCAGTGCAGGAGCGAGTGCAGTAAGTGTGCATGCTAACATTAGCCCTCAGTATGGTGCATGTTAATGTATAGTGTGTGAAATTGGCCTTGGGTACTCTTAAATGTAGGGGTGTGCGAATACGGAATAGTAGATTTCGAATTCAATATCAAATCGTTAAAGAAAAAAAAAACCTCGAATATCGAATCGAATACAGTCGCTGACCGTTAATTCGGACTCAACTGGAACCGCCGAAAAGTCGGAATAATTGAGTCCTAAAAAAGAGGGCTCACCAGAAAAAAGTGCCCTTATGGTCCTAGTGGTTGGAAAACCTTCTCAATATGCGACTGTACGCACGCACGCTTATGTGCGACCAGGTCAGCCTGTATATCGGCCAGTGTTTTCTGACCATCGCTATGGGTAGAAAAGAGTGTTGTTAAGGCCTGCGCCAAGTCCACACTCGATGGCTGTAGTGTGGGCAGTGCGTTGTCATCGGAGTCACTGTCCACTGGCGACAGCTCGAGAACCTGACAGACGATCTCCTCATCATCCAACTTGGTATAGGGCAGGACGGCACTGTCCAAGTTAACTAACTGTTAAAAAGTAACAGTGGTGATATTGAGCCCACTTGTATGGAGGTCGTCGATAACGTTCGTTGCTGCGGCAGGCGGCATCCCAGACGTGGGGCACGGTGTTAAACATACAGATGGAACGACGGAGCGCTGCCGCCGTGCACTCACTGCGTTGAACTTCGGTACCTATGCTCCATCACGCCGCAAGGTGGCAGGAGCGGTCGCGTGGCCGAGATCCGGGCAAGCCGGCCCCTATTGCGCATTTGTAGACGAGCGGTCGCCGTCTAGTCGAAGCAGTTGTCGCCACGTTGCGCCCTTGTTTTCATTCTTTTTGTGCGATGACAAGCTGTGTCATTCGTGTGAGCAAGCCGTGAAATGGACTAGAAGTGTTTTGTGCCATGGTACAAGTCTGGCTATAACACCTGCACTGAAAAAGTGTCGCTTTTTGCTGCACCCGGAGAAGTGGACCGCCTGAAGATATGGCGCCATGCGATTCCGCGGAAAGACCGCGTGCTGCAGTCGACTGACGACGTGTGCGAGAAGCACTTTGAGCCGAGGTACGTGACGAAGACGTGGGAAGCAGTCTTCAAAAGACACGTTCTTGTGAGTGCACCATGAAAGGCAGCTCTGGCAAAAGACACATGTCGACGAAGTTTTCCGACTGCCCTGCTCACTTGACAAATACAGAGAAAACCATTGACTTTGTGTTAGATAACTACAACCTGCCATTTCCATGTCAGGAACATAAAGTAGACATCATGGCACAGGTTCTTCACTACTGTGTAGGAGTGTGGATGCGGCAATATTGCAAGCAACTCAAAAAGAATGAAAGCAACAAATCTCAAAAGTTGCGCAAGCTTTTGAAACTAGTCCAGTGAGTTGCTGCCTCGAAGTTGGAAGTGCATAGTTTTCGGTTTTCATGCGTTTTTAATACTGCTTTCATTTTTAGTTGAAGTGCTTTCTTATTCTGGTTTGTGGCACTGAGCTAAAATAAAAAAGCAATGTGTTCACAAATGAATGCATCTCTACATCACTGTCATAAAAGGTGCTGTTTTTAACTTTCGTGACCGCGGGAAAATCGGGTAGTTTTCGGGTAGTCTGGTAATTATTTTTTTTCCTGCCACAGGAACTGATTCATGTTGAAGTGTATGGTATCAAATTGTAGAAGAAGAAATTATTTTTCTAACGGTATTAATTTCAAACAACGTATTTGTGAAAAATAGAAAGAAAAAAGTTACGAAAACAAAGAAATCGCAACAAGAACAAGATCGATAAAAACATCAATGATGCTTTGCACAAAAAAAGATATTTAAAACAATCGAAATATAAATTTTCAACAAAAGGGATATATGAAATCAGCCTGCAAGTATAAGCTCTGCATCTACAGTGTAGACCGCTTATAACGTAAGTCGCCGGACTCGCGAATATCCGCACTATAAGCGGTACCGCACTATAACCAAAGCAACAATTTTCAAGGCCCGCACATATGCAAAATATGTGCACTGAGCTGCCACGCGTATGCGACAGTCGATGAATGCGGCTAGAACGTTTGCATTCAATTTACAGTCGAATCTTGTTAATTCGAACCAAATCGTGCGGCGGCGCCTCCGACTGGCATTGCTCCGGCACTTAAGGGGGGACATGGGTTGTGGAGCTTATGTCCTGCATCTTATGGCCAATTCTGATGAAATAATCAGGCTTACTTAGTTTTTGTGCTGATTTCAAATATGCAATAATTTTTCTTGTAAGTCCATTGGTTCAGAAGATACACAAATCTGTCACTCTATTGTTTCAGGAGACAATGGAAAAAAAACTGCTCAGTAGAAAGTGAATATTATTTCATAGCTAGATACTATAATATGCAATAAATGCAATGCTGCAAAAAAGTTTTCAAATTAAATAATAATTAGCCATTTTGCAGGTGATCAAATTTATTTCCTTGTCCTATGGCTACCACAACAAAAGAAAATTAATAAAATAAAAATATACATGTGCAGAAATTTGAAATTCTGCTCTCAGCACTTTGTAATATGCAGATTAGGCTTTCTGCTAAAGGAAGAATTATTGCTCTAGCTGTTCTAGATCATGAGATATCACTCCGACAATCTGGTGAAGTCAACCAAAAACAAGTTTTGAGAAAAGTGAGAAAACATGCAAAACCTTTTTATTTGCAAATTTACAGCTGGAACAGCTCAGTAGGCACCAGACATGTAGTCCTGCTGACTTCCAGCCCCTGTGTGCCGCTTTTTCGGGGACTGGCGCAAGTTTTCTGTTGCTTTGCCCACGTTCAGTTTGGCGTAAAGTCCGCGAATCGACCGCGCGCAGTCGCTCGTCAGATTACGCGCCGCGCGATCGGTCGCGTAATCGCGCGGCGTCAGCTTCGCCTTCACGTAGCTCTGCCACGTTTTCGTGTGAAGAGCCCGACGGCTGATGTCCATCAACGAGAAAATGTCATTGAACGCGGTCTGTCGGTTGCCCGTTGCCTGCATGGCACGCGTAGCCAAAACGTTCACAGCAAAGGAGTTCATTCGCTCGGCACTATCAATGCGCGGCGAGCTCCACACCGACGTAGTCTCTCCACAGTTTGCGCACATAAAACGCAGCTTCACAGCGAGTCCGTATTCCCGCTCGTCTCGGACGATTTCGAAAGCACCACTGCAGTTTTTGCACGTCGCAAACGTTAATGAAGTGTTCACTGCACTCAAATCCACAATCGTAAACGTAATCCCATCAGCCGGGCGAAGTGCATCGTCGGTACTGTCACCCACGAACTCGCGTTCCTCTCCGTCGCTGGAGCGGAAGATAACGCCGATAGATTCGCTTTGGCTTTCGCCGCTTCCTCCTTCAGCTCGGAGGGTTGCCGGTAGATCGTATCTTGCCGCGAGTGAAGGTCGAAGGCTTGGCGGCAGACGGACTTTGAATCGCAGCAGCCGCTGCGGTGGTTAGGCCTACCGTTGCTGCATCGACGATTTGAGCATCAAAGGCTGAGGTTGTGGCGTCCTGGTCGTTTTGCGGCGTCGAGCAGCGCACTTTGCAGTTTTCGATGGGCGTCCGTCGCACTTTTTTAGCACCAAACTTGTGCCGCGTGCGAAATTTGCGCACTGTTTTCGACAACGCAGCACGCTTTCTCGCTGACAGTGGGGCAAGATGGCGCGTCTCAATGCGCGTCTCCAAGCGCGCAGCAGACGGTGGCCATGCCGTTCCGCCAATTGGGAGGCAAGCTCAAGTCACGTGCGCCAAGTGCCGAATAGGAGAGCGTTTTAGTACCTTTTTTTGGCGCGCAGTTTTTAAGTGGCCAATAGCTGAATGGGGCCCGTTCTGGCGGGAATTTGAAGGCAAAAAGCGGCTCTTTCAAATGAGACCAAGATGTCCGCGCTAGCACACGTGGAAGAGCAGGCGCGCGTTTCGGAAAATGTGCCGTTTCAGCGTCAGTTTAGCCTGAAATTCAGCTAGTACATGTCGTATAAGGCATCATTGCGGCTAAAATATTGACATTATCGGTATGAAATTAACAATATAGGTGCAATAATAGCTGTACATTCCAACAATGCAATTTTAAAAAATCGAGTTTTTTCGCGATTTTTGGTCGCCACAACCCGTGTCCCCCCTTAGAGAGACCCCGCGCGCCAACAAAAAAAAAAAGGGGGGGGGAAAAAAAACGCGGCGAAAATTTCACCCTCTCTCAAATGGCAAGGTCGCCTATTCTGCGTTGCGCCGGAACATGCGTGTACGTGCCGACGTCTCAGCCACGCTACGGTAGCCACGCGTACAAAATGGCAGTGAAGCCTTATTTCTCCTTTATGCTTCCTCTACTTTCTAGTCACGTGTTGACCTTGCACGCTGCCGTTATGGCGCAGAGGGAAGCAGCGGCGCTGTCCCATTCTGGCCAAGCGATACATGTATACATGGAGTGCTATGGAAAAATTGACTTGTGTCTGAAGAGACCGCACTATATCCGGTCCTGCACTACAAGCGGTTACGTTATAAGTGGTCTATACTGTACAAAAGTTCTTGAGGCAGATGGGTACACGCAGTACTCCGGAGCGCGATTCTAAGGTGCACTCCCGGCCGTCTTCGTGGACAAAACTCCACTCCCTGCGCGGCCACCAGGCAAATGATCACGTCCGAGCGACGTTTACACCCTGCAGGTAAGAACTGTGACCTTTAGAACACGCTGGAAATCCTTACGTCGATGCGCGGCAGCAATCACACCGTCCGAGAAGAAAGCAAAACTCAACGGCGGATACCTGTCAATGTTCGGGGCGGTTTGTCGCACTTTCGTCGTCCGTGCTGAAGTCCGACGAATCGAAGTCGTCATCCGAGTCTGTGCTGCTACGATCATCCGCAAATTCGAGCCCAGATGCGTCGGAATCCGTCGAAACTCACTGTTTCCGTGGAGCGGACATGCGCATCCTAGATGCCAAACGACGAGTGCTTGTCACTCTGGCTTTGCAGGCGCTTTAAAAATCCCCGTGCGGTGGAAAAGAGAAACACAAATCCGAAACTGATAAAATAGTCTTTAATGCGCTCGATGGCGCTAGCTGTCCGAAGCGCTCGGAGAAGCGCCAAAATTCGAACTTGTATCATCGAGAAGATACTGTCGACGGGAATAGGCGCGGTCACGAAAGTGTTAAGTTCATCCACGCTGTGAGTTGTTCCTTTTCCATGAATCATCCCTACCTGCGTGTGCCGTCCTTCTCTCTCCGTGCGAGAGCTACGCTTCTAGCAATGAGAATATTTGGGGTTTTACGTGCTAAAATCACGATATGATTATGAGGCACGCTGTAAGAGGGCTCCGGAAACTTCGACAATCTGGTGTTCTTTAACGTGGACAGGCATGGTATAGTACACGGGCCTGTAGCATTTCGCCTCCATCGAAATGCGACCGCCGCGGCCGGGATCAAACCAGCGACCTTCGGTCAGCAGCCGAGCCCCGTAACCAATCTACCACCGCGGTGGACTGGCTACGCTCGGAAAGACTCCACACATCCCAATGGACGTGTTCCTTAAAAGGTCAAGGCGTAATGCTGTCTCTGGGCGACTACGCAAGACACAGTCAGTGAGAAATATCACTCGGGTGTGAACAGAGGAGAATCGGAAACACATAGCCACCACTGTAAATATGTCTCCCCTTCTCGCGGTGCCAAAGCAGGATGTTTTTTCATGCCCTAAAGCGTCGTCGGTGCCTCAGACTTAGCTGCTGACACTTTCGCTAAAATTCACTGTTTTATATGCGACAAGCGTCAACAAAGGTATTCATCAGACATTTTTTCTGCACAATCAACAACCGCTAATTGCTTCGAATGTTCGAGACAGCAATCGACAGTACGTGTTGCTGCTGTAATACTACGGCTAATGCGTTACTTTGGCGTACTAGGTAAACATTACTTCAACAAACTGAACTAACTTCTGTCATATTTCAACATGACTTCACTGTCATATGTTTAAATGCACGATTTCACATGTCCGAATGCGAAGACATCCTCCTATCTCGAACCTTCGAGGTGGTGAATTGAACATATTCAACAGATATCTATGGCTGTATCGTCAAAATCTCATATCTGTTCGCCGTTTTATCTTTTTGCGCTCGTTATAGCGTGAAGGCTGAGTTTATTTATTTTGAGCGGCATTCGCGGCCCCGCAGCGACCAAGCAGCGACCTCGCCTCAGCCACGGGTACTGTGGCGCCATCTCGGGCCCTCTGCACAAAACGCGGACCAAAGTTCCCCCTTTTCGGAGGCGCCGTTAGTCCACCTAAAATGCTTCTAACACCATGACGTGGGGTCCTGGCCTGTAGCACTGCCCTCACCATCGAGGAGAAATCTTTATGGCGAAAGCAGTTGTGAATTGTGTCCGGCGTCACTGCGTTCCAGGCACTGATGCTTATGGCCGAGAGCACATCCACAACATAGTTCTTGCCGCGGTCCAGACACAAGAGCACTCGATTGTTCTTGCCGCGGTCCACACACAAGAGCACGCGATTTAAGATGCGCGATCGGTAGTGAACCTTCAAGTTCTTAATCGCGCCCTGGTCCACGTGCTGCAATACACTGGTAGTATTTGGTGGCAAAAACTCTAAATCAATAGCCTTGAGATTGTTTATGTCCCCATGGGCACCGCAGTTGTCAATGAACATTGTACAGTCGCCTAGCGATTTTTCGGACTCTGAAAATTGGGACTTGTTGGATATTCCAGACTTCATAAATGCACCGGCAGGGTTTTCATTGAGCTAATGTATTTTCGCGACCGATTTTTCGGATAAATTTAGGCTCCTAAGTTCGGTTTTCCAGACTAAATCGCTCGTTCGAGCCACGCTACCTGTTCTTGGAGGCCGCCATGTTGGATTTTCAGCTGGCTTGCCCAGGCTTGGCTTCCAGTGGCCCGCTGTATAGACCTTTTCATCGGGCGAGGAGGAAAGGGCGCGCGACGAGCCTTTCCTCCTCTCTAGCTTGTGCAAGCCGGCACGGCGCGGCTTGAATGTGTTGCCGGTCGCGAACTGCGGAACGATTCGAAGGTGTTTTAGCTAGTTCTGAGTGCAATTTACGGGATGTTAGTTCTTACGAGGTCATCGAACAACCACTGTGTAGCCTTTAGGTGCAGCAGTAGCTGCAGTATCTGGAAATTTCTCTTGGATATGCAAAAATGCGACGCGCATCATCAGCCGCGGTGTGTGCGTGTGTTGTGAACTATGTTGAATGTTGTGGGGGTCTTCCCCAACCCGTAGCGCGTATAATCGCAGCTACGTAGGGTTCGGGCGAATAAGGCAACAAGCGAGTCACCTCAACAACGTTTATTGCTGTGGGCAATAAAACACACTTGCAGAGGGAAGTCCGCTCTGTGTAATAAGTAATAAAATAGGCTTGCCTCGTCGCGTGTGGTAGTCACGCAAACGAGGTCACTCACATTTTGCCGCGGGTAAATCCATATGGGCAGGTAGGTGTAGCGAGGTCAGAGAGGCCTGGGGGTCTCTCGGTCGCGCTCTTTTATACCTTTTTACCTTTTCGCGAGGGGAATGTCCTCCTCGCCCGCCGGATACTTTCCCTCACGCACGTCACGAGAGGCGAGCGAGAACCGGGAGAGGGCAAAGTGCATCTCTCCTGTGTCTGCCCGGCTCCCGCTGCACTCACTGTGCGCGCACTAGATGTCCGCCCAGCTCCCACCGAGTGCGCTCCGTGCACAAGCGACGGCGAGCGCCCGCGGGAGAAGGTGGCAGCGTGTGCTCCCCACAATGTATCGGTTTTCACTCGACAAAGAGTTGTGAAACATTTGCATCAGCCACCAGCATCGTTCTAACGCATTTTAAGTCTAGTAGACTTCAAAACACTATGTCTACGTTAGCCTCCTGGAAGAGGCCTGCAACACAGCGAGCGCTGCAGTTAGCAAACCAACATGATACACACAACTACTTCGTGCTTAGATCGGCATTGCCTTTTTGCCCTGTAAGGCACAATATACAAAGGGGATCGCATAAAGAGAATTCAACAGCTATTTGTAAGGGCACAATTTCTGTAACGTGGGTGTATGCCTCGTGAATGACAACTTATGAGACTAAAAAAGAAAAAAAAAAGTTCATATGTCCTCCTTTTGTGGAAAAATAAAACGGAAGACGGGATAACGACGCTATAAGACTCCGCGTAGTCGTGCCGCATGCATGGACCAGTTGGACCACACGCTACATAGAACAAACAGATCTATAACACAGCATTTAGTACTGCCTCGCGCGCTTGCACAGTCTGCAGCTGGTCGTTTGACCACTCGAAAAGTGTGATTCACACGGTACGGTATGCGGTTATTTTTAACCAAACTATTTCATTTGTGGGCGGAAAGCTTGCCCAGCAAACAAGGCAGATGCCCTGTGTATCTACACATAACAACTTGAACGCTTCTCAAAGTAAAGAGCACGACTTATTCTCCAGCAGAACGGTACCCGTGCTGTTAGGATCATCAATTGTTTCGTAACTACTCATTGCAGCTAAACCAAAGCTTAGAATTGCAGTGCTGAGAATGCTGCAGTAAGGTAACATTCGTGAAACGAATTTTCAGAAATACCTAACTGATATCCGAGGCTGATTGTAAGCTCAAACAAACGCGCACATCTCGCACTGGGTGCTCCGTCCGCCCTAACGCCAACAGAAACTCCAGCCGCTTAAGACGACGAGATTGGCAATGGTCTGTCTTTGACACTGACCCCGATGGTCAATCAAGTCGTCTATCAAGTCGCTCATTGAATTCATGCACGCTAAATTATGGCCGCCAGTGTTCGCACAGCAGCTGGTCGCGATGCACATGGCGGTTGTGAATCCGAAACCTCTGCGAAAGCAAGGGCGGATTTCTATTTCAGCGCGCCTAACGATTGAAATGCTAATTAGAGGTATAAATGAACATTTTATTTTTCACAGCCTACTTTCTTCAACGTCGATTTTTTATCGCAAGTGGCAAAATTGGTGTTGGGACGGCAAAGATAGATTCGTTTTTTTTTTAAACGGCAGTCCAGATATAGCGATGATCGGTTATAACAATCGGATTTGTCGTTTTTCTTGATATCGTTATAAGTGGACTACACTGTATCTAGTTCAGGATAGAGGGCGCTCTTTAGCACCATTTTTGCAGTGCTCCCTGGGAAAGCAGGAGCCCCATTGCGCCGAAAACGAAGCTAAACACTCGCTTGGGCGGCATGGAGCACAAGAGGCACTGCTGCGCATGCGACATGTGGTACTGCGCTGGTCTCTACACCAAATATATTAAATATTCGAAAAAATGAATTGTAGATACTTGAATCAAGGATTGAATTCTTCGAACGTTCACTACAGTAAAACCTCGATAATTCGAACTCGGTTAATTCGAAATTTCGGTTAATTCGAAGAATTTGAGCGGTCCTGTCATTCTCAATGCAAATTCTACCGGATAAATTGAATGGCCTGCGTGGCTCTATTCGGATAATTCGAAGTTTCTGGCTGGTAGCAATGTGCGGCGGTTAGGTTAGGGTGCTCCGTACAGTCGCCAACCGATTTTCCGAGCTCGTGGGGACAGAAAAATAGTCCGAAAAACTCGTTAGGCCGAAAAAAAGAAAATTATTAGTGCGGCTTAAAAAAACTCTAATAATGCCCTGCCTCATACTACGCTTAGAGGGGATCGACATGCTTGGATTTGCGCAGCAGTGACGTCGTCTCCGTGTACAGTCGACACGAACGTCACCGCGTTGGCGATCTCCGCCAATGGAGTTCGCCATGGAGATCCAAGAAACGAGCTTCGCACCGCTTAGCTCTCACGAAGGCACAGGAGGTAGCGCCGATCACTGAGACATGGGTCTCCGAGACACCTGCTCAATGTACACGCCGAGTTCAAAATAGTAACCGAAACTTTAGAGATAATAATTAAAAAAAAAACGCTGAATTAACAAGCATGGAGTCAGCGCGCACGAGCGCGGCCGCCGCAGCGAGCGAAGGTTCGTGCGGTCTATCGCTTCAACGGAAACTGAGCGGCGAAAGCACAGCGCATACAAAGGTCAGGGCCGTCTGGAGATCGCTTTCAAGATGCGGTGCGTGCGAGAACCCGCTCCGGCGCTAACATAGAGTTTCTCACTATAACACCTAGAGGGTAAACTGGTGCCACCGTCTATGCGAGTTTCTTAAAGGGCTGCCGTGCCCTCATGGGAATGACGGGATATGTGTCTGCGAGGCTTGTGTTGGCTGGTGTTGTACGAGGCTTCGTCTAAAACGTGGATATGGCTACACAAATAACGTGTTCTTAAAATAAAATCTACATAAAAGGCTTTCATTCACCCATATTACATCTCTCAATAAAGTTTACTCACATACAATGCAGCATCAAGCGAAGAAAAGCAAGAACAGATGACAAGTTGTTCCAAACAGAGCGAGAATCTTGTCGTCTGCCCTCGCAACTTTAGCGGCCAGCTGATACTTTTTACGTTTCATAGAATTGTGCATCCAATAGTATGTCCTCAAAATTAAACCAAACATGTTTTTTGTGTAATAATAAAGCTAAAGTAGTTTTTTACGTCCTGTTTTATCAGGAAAAGAATCATTGTGACAGACGGAACGGTGCTAGCCAGGCGCGTCTTCAAGGCGTTCTGGCTCTCCAAGAACGATGCCAATCCGAATCCACAATATACTGGCATTCCCTTGCATACCACGGCGCAGCAGTGCCACATTTCCCTCTAGGTTTTTTAGTGTGAAACTCTATGGGCGCTAAGTACGCAGTTGTTAGAAGAGTAGAAGTCGCCCCCGGCCTTTCGCGTGAGGGAGGAAGTCGCGTTTACGCTCCACCGTGCGTTCGCTCTCCATGAAAGCGTGCGTCCCCCGCGCGCTGTCACTCGCGCATACGGCGGGCGCGCAGCAATAAAAAAACATCCCACAATAAATGGCTACAACGATGGTGCTGAGCGCATATACTAGAAAGGAAAAAGTGCAGTACTCGAGCGTTTGTCAGCCAAGGAAGAGCGGCCATGGCCTCCGAGACTGGAGGATGGCGCGAGCTCTCTATTGATAGCGCGCGCCTTCCAGTCTTGGAGGCTATACAGCGAGCCACTGCAATCCAAGCTACTGCAAAATCCAACATGGCGGCCTCCAAGATTGGGTAGTGTGGCTCGGAAAGCGCGATTGAAAACCGAACTTTGAGGTCTCAATTCGTCCGAAAAATTGGGTGCGAAAATGCATGAACTCAATGGGAACCCTGACGGTGCATTTTTGAAGTCTGGAATATCCAGCAAGTCCAAATTTTTGGAGTCAAACACCCCCACGCCCGCTTTCGCGGCAGTTATCGATTCCGTGAACATCGTCCGCAACTTTGTTGACTGCAGTGCGGGTGGTATTTGTATGCTACGTACTGTGAGCCAGCTGGAGAGCATGCCACTAGGGGCGGCGAACTACTGCGCCAACTAATCCCGCATCAGTGATTGCTTCGAGTAATCTTTCTCGGACATGGAAAATAAAGGTGATTTCTTTTTGCGGCAAGTTCTTGCTTGTTTTCTCTTTTTTTATTCATTTCGGTTAATTCGAAAATCCGCTTAATTCGAAGAACTTTCGTGGTCCGGCGACCTTCGAATTATCGAGGTTTTACTGTATTTGATTTGATTTGGTGATACTATTCGAATATTCGCATACCCCTACTTAAATGTAGATATCAGCACTTTTTTGCTTAGAACAATCGAGCTTCTAGGAAAGCACTATACAGTAAAACCTCATTAATTCGAGAAATAGAATCACTTTCGGAGCTTTGTGAGCGAAGAGCGCCGCAAATGTGCGATGCAAAAGAGCAAAAACAGCACTAGCGTCCAACTGAAACGAAGTGGCGGAATTCGCATCGCCATAGTCATTTTCCACAATGAATTACAGTAAAATCTCAATGATACGAATCTTGTGGTGTCGCTTGAAATATTCTTATCACCCACAATTTGTATCATCAAAACATACACAAAATCAAGGAAAAATTAGTTTATTTTTAGCAGGAAAAATTTCTAATAGTGCAATCCCGTTGATATGTTCCTCGCTGCTGCATTTTCCTGGCTGTTACGTTGCACTATCATGGTTCCGACCTAAATCCCACATTGACTTCCATGTATTAAGTTCCCCGAGATACGTCACCAATCTGTAATGTTCCTGCATCTTATGTTGCGTTTGAATGTAGCGGCCACGTAAATTTAGCGGTGCAGCCAGCTTGTACGTTGCAACAAGCGACCGGCACGATGCGGATACAGCGCCTGCGCCATATCTTGAAAGCAATTGCGCCTAGTGCCGGTAGCTTCTTAAGCGCTGTGCTTTCGATGTTTAGTTTGCTTTGAAGCGAGAGACAACGCGAAGGTCAATTCGTTCACTGCTGCTGCCGCGCTTCCTTACTGCAGCATTTAGACAACGAGTGTCCGCGGTCATTGAGTGAGATGTGTTCTAGTTTACCAGTGCGCGCGTGACGCCGTGCTTGTTTAGTTAGTAAATGATTGTTTACAACTTTATACAGCCGATA
This sequence comes from Dermacentor silvarum, assembly GCF_013339745.2. Taxonomy (NCBI): domain Eukaryota; kingdom Metazoa; phylum Arthropoda; class Arachnida; order Ixodida; family Ixodidae; genus Dermacentor; species Dermacentor silvarum. The sequence goes on along the minus strand of NC_051154.1, from coordinate 124,902,035 downwards.
AAAGTACTATCCTTAGTTCTCTGCTAATTTGCTATTGCTATCGTTGGCTCATCTTTCGGGTTAAACTATGCAGGGGTGGGACTCCTGTGCCAATTGCACATTTTTGATACAGATGCAAATTCCTGCGCCAAACACAGAAAATTGACCAAAATTGCGCCACGCTGCGCCAGAACGGCTTCGGCAGTGGCCGCAAACAGCGAGCGGATTTATTCTCCGAAAGAGTGCAGCCATTCAAATTACGAACACCGCTTGACGGCACTTCCCGCAGAGTTTCTTGTAATTTTCGCGCTTATAACAATGGAATTTTCGGCGCATCCGGCCGATGCGCGCTGCCGGCTGTTGTTGCTGCTTTCGGAATGGCTAGTGCGGCTGTGTTTAGAATGCACTAGAATATAGTTGAGTGGGCTGAGTCGTGCAGTGCTCCCTTGCTGAGGTACAAAACAACACAAAGTAGGCTGAGAGCGCTGCGAGCAAACTAGATATTTCAGAGGCACACGCTGCAGCGGGTGAAGCGGGCGGGCGTCTGTGTCCCAAGGCCGGTATAACATAAAACTATTCCAATCTGTTTTTATGCCCATATGGGTGAGACGTGAGCCATTTTGGCCTATCACGAAGGGCTAATGGCGAATTTGGAATAAAAAGGCGCAGGTATCACCCGAAAGGCGAAGCATCGATTGCGATAGCAAATTAGTAGCCAGATATATAAGAAGCAAGGATAGTAGTTTTATCGGCCGTATAAACTTGTAAACATGTGTTCACTCACTAAATTCACAAGCATGGTGTCACACATGCACAAGCAAACATGAACACATTTCTCTTGATTACCGCAGAAACTTGCTGTGAAAACGCTGGAGTGTGCAAGCGCCGCCGGCTGCAGCGAGTGAATTGACTTTGGGCTGCCTCGCTTCAGCGCGAACTAAGTGGCGAAAAACAGCGCACACGACGCTATCAGCACTCGCACTCTGTCCCTATCGCAGGTCGCTTTCAGGGTAGGGGTCTTGCTGTGCGAAGCAGCCGCCGGAGTAGAATGACCCCTCCCTCCCTTCCCCCCGGTGCCTTGTGCGCGATGGAAGATGGCGCGCTTCGTCCCCGTTTTCCTCCCTCGCGTGCGCGAGATTGAGCCGCCATCGTCGGCCCATCCCCACGCTTTCACTCGCACATACAGTATACGGCGCGCAGCGATGATGTTATCGCCCCAGAACTTTGTATGGAACATCACGGCGACGGCGACGCCAGAAATGCGCCTGGAGTGTCCATATACAGTATGGACCGCTTATAACGTAACCGCTTATAGTGCAGGATCGCCTATAGTGCTTATAGTGCGGTCTTTTCAGACTCCCGTTACTTTTCCCATAGCACTCTATGTATACACGTATCGCTTATAGTGCAGTTGCAGGAAACGAAATACCGGTTACAGTGCAGCTGCCTGAGAGTACAGAAGTCAGCAGAGACGGTGAACGCTCCCCTCAAACGTGCGCCCCAAGGAGTGCTCGAGGAAGAGAGACGAAGTGGAGGAGAAGGGCACGTGGTGCGAACGAACAGCCAGTGAGGCTAAAACCAGAATCTTGAGTGCGAGTCGTGAAATATCATGGCGCGCATAGCAAGCAAGGGCCATGAAACTGCCAAGGCCGGCCTAGCTCGCTTCACGATAACGGCAGTAAACGAAACTTCAGGGAGAGGGCGGCGCCGGCACGGCACGGAGAAGGACGCATGCAGAGACCAGGGAATGTGAGGGAGGAGGGCGGTAGGGAAGCGGATTTCGCCTTGGCAACTCCGCCGCTTCGGTGGCTCCCCTCGCCCTCCCTCGTACCTCCCTCACTTTCAACTGTCACCATGCGGCGCTACAGCCGGCCCGGCGCCAGCTCCCCGAAGTTTCGTTTTCTGCCGTTATCGGGAAGCGGGCGTTGGCCGGCCTGGGACAGCGCCACTGCTTCCCTCTGCGCCATAGCCGCAGCGTGCAAGGTCAACACGTGACTAGAAAGTAGAGGAAGCATAAGGAGAAAGAATTGTTCACTGCCATTTTCTACGCACGGCTATGGTAGCGTGGCTGAGATGTCGGCACGTACAAGCATGTTACGGTGCAATGCAGAATTGGCGACTTTGCCATTTGAGAGAGGATGAAATTTCCGCCGCGTTTTTTTTTTCTTTCTTTCTTTTTCGCGCACGACATTTGGCTTCTTCGATTTTCAATTCTGGCAGCCAGACGGCAGCCAGCTAGTTCCGGTTCTAATAGGAAGTCACGTGAGCTACGATCCCAAGACAACCTGGAGCTGCCCGAAGTTTGCGAAATCGAACGCCGGGATAGCGGTGGCCGCGGGATAAATGTAAACATGCTACCAGCATGGCAGCGACCGGCGTGGGCGGCGCGTGCGAGGTGTAGTCGGCCCATTTCTGCGTTGCCACCTTGAAAATATACAGCTGTATTCGAGACAACAATCACTTTTGCGAGATTTTGCGTGACTGGCACAGCGTAACAAATGGCCTGCGACGCGTCCGATGCCAAGACTCAAAACCGCACGTAAATAATCGCGAAAAAGCGATCACTCAAGGATGCCTCGAGGAGGTCGGCCACCGGTGACATTTGAAGTCATTTGACAAGACACCAAAAAGCGGGTACGTCATCACACGTAAAATTTTGTGCCGATCAAAATGTTTGAATTCGATTTGAGAAAATGTTTCGGTTGATAGCTCTCCTGTGCTGAAGGTGAGGGCACTGCGGCTGGCGCAAGACGTACCAGCGAAAAGCTTTACACGAAAAATAGTATTGGTCGATATTGGTATTGGTCGAGAGCAATAATTAACCTAATATACGTGTGGCCACTATTCATCTCAACCAGTGCATTCCTTCACACATCAACGGCGGTTTCGAGCTGCCACCCAAGCATACGACAGAGAGACGGAGCGAACATGGCTAGCTGCGACACCTTCGCTATATAACTGCAGAAAAAAAGATATCGCCGCATATACGCAAGCGATGTGAAAAGGGATACCACTAGAGAAAGATGGACCGAAAAGGCACCGCAATGTGGGGAATTGAGCGTCTACAACTTCGCGAACAAGTTGCGCAGAACACGATGAAAATACCATGCAAGCATAACCGACAGTGCCCACGGTGACGCCGCGCGCGATGTATACGACGGGGAAGAAGCATTCACGGCATACATACACACACACACAAAAGGAAGCTTCAAATGGTTCACCGCTGCTCGTATGGCAACGCTTCCGCAAGGTGGAATGGTGCGTTAGAACCCTAGTAAGATAACGCTAGAAGCAACGCAATCAGTGATCCACGCACCGTGCCGACGAGTACGCAAGACGAAGTCCAAAACCACAACAGCCGGGACGGCGCGCGCTAGCGTCAACGCAAGCCAGTTGGCTGAGCGAGGTAAAAGTCCTCAAGCGCCCGCGCTGCAATCCGTCAAGTCCCCACAAAGATGGCGGCGAGCGCGCAGCGCCCCTTTTTGTCTTCTGCTAGCCAGAGAACTTCCAGAGAGCAGCCAGAACAAAATCGTCCTGGCTGGTTCTGGCAGCCCGCGGGTAGCCAGAAGCGTCTAGCCCGAGTAAAACGAACGCGGTCGGCAGAGCAACCCCAGAAAAAACGAAGGCGCGCTGGCTGGCTCTGGCAGCCCGCGGGTAGCCAGAAGTGGAAAATTGAAGAAGCCCATTGAGGGTTCTCTCCTAAGCTTTTACTCTATGGCGGTGCCAGCTCAATGCCGGTCGGAGGTGCCGCCGCATGATTTGGTTTGAATTAACGAGATTCGACTATAAATTGAATGCAAACGTTCTAGCCGCATTCCTCGACTGTCGCATACGCGTGGCGGCTCGGTGCACATGTTTTGCATATGTGCAGGCCTTGAATATTGTTGCTTTGGTTATAGTGCGCTACCGCTTATAGTGCGGATATTCGCAACTCCGGCGACTTATGTTATAAGCGGTCTACACTGTAATTGCTATCGCGACAAAAACAGATTGGAATAGTTTTACATTATACCAGCTCCGGGTTGCATGATTGCGGCTCTCTTGGTCTGCGGTGACATATGGTGACCCAGAAACTTTGTTACAGCGTCGATTGGACCACATAATTTGAGAATATTTTCCGCCATCGTCATGAGCGTAGGTGCGGGAATATATAGTTTGATCGTTGTCCAAGCGATGTTTCTAGCTTTACAGGAAAGCATGTGCCGAGCTGCCATTCGACCCACTCTTCCATATTACCTATGAAAGTACGCTATAACTGTACAAAGCGCACTTCTACTGCGAGCTTCCTGTTGGTTTATTCTGTGTTTTGTCGTGGTTTCGAAGTGCGCTGACATATTCCATTATTCCACCAAAATTCAGATTGGCCTGCTCAAACTTCAAACTGCTTCAAAATGAAATTTTATCTGCTGCAAATTGTGCCAAAATGAAATTTGGTCTGCTCCAAGCTGCTCAAAAATGCTATTTTGTCTGCTCCAAACTGCTCCAAAACGCATTTTGAGCCGCTCCAGAAATTGCGCCAAAATGACTTTGGACAGTCCCACCCCTGACTGTGACTTCTTTTTTTTTTTTTTTTTCTTGGTCCCTTGAAAAACGTATCAACGGGTTCTACTAGCCGTGTGCGTTTTCTTCTTGCCCAAATCAACAATCGCCTTCTGGAAGGCGTAAAAGTGCGCGCGCGTGATCTCACGGATGTTTTCTTACGCCACTGAATGCCTCAGCATGTCGAGTGCAGGGAGCGTTTTGGCTGTCATGGCTGTCGCCATGGTCTTCATTGCTGCAGCGGTCCTCATCTTCTTTCTCACTGGTCAAAGCATCGGCTAGGTTGTGATGTGGTGCGGTCCGCTTGATGGAGGAACCAATGAGAGATTGCGCAGCCACCTGATGTAGCTGGTTTCTTGGCGACTATGGATCCCGCGAAGATCCCGCTGGGCCGGCTTGTCTGTGGCGGTCGCTCCGCTGGCTCGGCCACCGCGCTGCTGTTGCTCATGTGTTCACAACAGACGATGTATTTCGTATTAAGAGCAGTGTATTTCAGCCGGGGAATGTTAGGAATTCGTATCGTACAGAAATTCGTACCAGCTGTGATCGTATCACCAGGGTTTTACTGTATCTCATTTAAATGTTCTGTTACTTCTGCGAGACGTGAATGCTTATCACGCTCGCAAAGCGAACGTGCAATCAATATAGTAAGGAATGTTCTACGATAGCATATTTAACGCTTTGACTGGGAATAAACAGCATCGTCAATTTGTTTTCAAAGCATTATTTCAATAGTTTTATCTCATTTTTCTGATGTATCATTTTTCTCCTGCACAAAAACCAATAAACCTTCAATGTGTTGCAGGCTTTGTATCTTACTGCACCTGTATTAAACCTCACATTAAAAGGTAATTGCATATTGCATCGAATTTCTTTTGTTTATGCTGGTCGTAACATATCGCAGTATTCTAAGAAACTACTTGTCATAAACATCCGTGCCTTTCCTTGCTTCCCTCTATCTACTTCCTGTAAAACACATGCAACAATGTGAAAAGCAGGCAAACACCTTGCTTTTATAAGCAGTAGGTAACACTATAAACGAAAGCAGATAAAAATTGTGCAGTGAAGTCAGCCGGTGGCATCGCTTCCTGTGAATGATAGCATCTTTTCAAGTGTGGGTTCTTGCATGTCCGCAGCTCATAAAGTGTGCAGACGCATCACGAGGCATAGGCCGTGCCCAACAAGATGGAGGCAATGTTGCTAATGAGTTTACAATTACATGTATTACTGCATAAACTCGTATAACCGTATCCCATCATTGCTCAGCCGAGCTTGCTCCAACTCATATTCACCAAAATTATACTCGGCTGACATCACGAGGCATAGGCCGTGCCCAACAAGATGGAGGCAATGTTGCTAATGAGTTTACAATTACATGTATTACTGCATAAACTCGTATAACCGTATCCCATCATTGCTCACCCGAGCTTGCTCCAACTCATATTCACCAAAATTATACTCGGCTGACCTTGCTCTGACTTATATTCATGAAAATTATACTCGGGGGAGCTTGCTCTGACTCGTATTCATCAAAATTCTACTCAGCCGAGCTTGCTCTGACTCATTCACCAAAATTTACTCAGTCGAGCTTGCTCCGACTCATATTTATCAAAATTATACTCAGTCGAGCTTGCTCTGACTCATTCATCAAAATTATACTCAGCAGAGCTTGCCCTGACTACCACGTGACAATATCATGGATAGTTTACTCAGCCGAGCTTGCTTTTACTCATATTCACCAAAGTTCTGCTCAGCCTCATGGTTACGTCCAAGTCTTAGTAAGCCGATGCTTGAGTGAGTTTGCCGAGCTATACATACATTGCATATAAGTACGTGTTGCATCGGATGAAATAAGTACAGCCGTACACATTGCAGTTAGCTTTATAGAATTTAATTGACCGTTCTATGAAAGCTTCGCTTCATGTCAATTCTAGCAAATGCATTGGATCTCCATCATATTTTTTTGCCAATGCTGCTGGCTATCTTGGCCATTACTACGTGGCCACATTTTGTACATTTCAACACAAAGTTGAAATGGGACTGTGGTGCAATATATTAAAAAAAAGATGCTTGCCTCACTGCAAGTACAACAATCAGAACATGATACAAACACATGCACATAATAAAATGCACAAAAATGCTAAATACGTGAACAGGCAGAATCAGTTGTCCGCCACCTATTCCAAAAAAACAAAAGCAGCACAGGCCAATGATGCAATGGGACCACGCATAATCATTCCCCTTGCGAGGTACATGGGCTATAGGAGAAATACACATGGAACTTAGCAGTTACCTCAAGGTAGCAGCTATGGACGCTGTTACATTCACAGCTGGCCACTCAAGTGTGTTCAGTCTGTACTTGCACTTCGGCACACTTTTTATTGTCTGTATCTTAAAACTGTTGTCTCCTGAAAAAATTGACAATGTTTGGATTCTGAGACTTGCCAACTCAAATAGTTTTATTCTATTTTTGTTCATGAAGAAACCTCATACAAAAGCTTAGAGATATGTCAGTGCCCCCCCCCCCCTCACTTTCCCTCAAAACATGTGTAGTATTTCATTGTCATTCAAGCAGCTTTTCAACAGCAAGAAGGGGAATCAGCTTCCCCTGTTTTGAGCATTGGGTTAATGCAGGAAATTCATGAATTTCAGGGAGGCATAAAGTTTACTAATACAATCGATTCGGGAATACCAGATTAGATTGTACCTTCACGCTTTCCTTGCACTTTCTTATTTTGGTGAAATATTCTTGTTTGAAATGGCTCCTATTAGCATGCTCTAACATTGGTCTAATTCAGATTAAGTACATGACTAGCTTAACAGATTTGGATGCTGGCTTTCATTTCCAGGAAAGGAGCCATAGCACCTGTTGCAGTTGCACGTGTTTTTGGTTATCTGGGGTTTTCAGCCCCACCTTTAAGATAAGGTGCTGAAGCAGGTAGAAGCTCATGCAGGCCATTGGTGGATAGTTTCGATAGCTTTTTACCTTACGCTTGCCACTATGAGTACAAAATTCTAGCATTCTATTTTGTTATTAAACAAACTTACTTCTAACAAGGTATTTAATGTTTGCTGTGGGGCTACGTCACTGCGCTACGTACTGCAACATATCAACTTAAGCTTCTTGATACAGATTCACAGCATACTAACAGCTCGAGACAGGACGAGAAAGTTGACGACGCCCATGTCTGTTAGAATGCTATGATACTATGTAGACACGTGACTGCAGCTCCTAAAAAAAAGTGGTGTCGGCTTTTACGCCTTTCGAAATATTCGGAGGACTTGCATGCATAATTACAGCACACACGCCGTCACGGAGGAACCAGGCTGGCGTTAAGATTAAAGTTGACAATACAAATTCTATTGCACGTTCAGTAATTACACACAGGTCATTTGCAGCTTCCTTCAGGGGCAGACGTGAGCTTTTGAGTTGGTGCTTGCTGCTAAGTTTGGTGCAAGAATATTGCTAGGAGCAGGAACCACTTATGCGCAATTACGAGCAATATACACACATAGTTTCTTAAGAAGCTGATGTTAAGCACTGGTAACGCGAGGGTTTCTCTGTGTTGACATGACGACTTCGCTACAGCCGAATTCCGAATACTGCATATTCGATAAGGGCAGCTATATGGGCTCGTTGATAGGTCCTCTTGTAATTTGTTGTATCGCAGGAAAAACGACACGGACATAAAAGACACAGCTGTTTACATCCACCATGTCTCCTCGCATTGAACTTCATAAACCGCTGTTGCGCACTCCAAAACAAATTAAACTTTGAAGCATTTTTAAATCGCAAAACACTCATATTAGTTGCTCCTATTAAAGACCGGTCAATAATTTTGTAACGCACAGGTTTTTCATTACATTTGAAAAATTATGCGAGGTATACTACAAAATTTGGCAGCAAGTAGTAGTAAGTGGTTCGTGGGAAAGGGAAAGGTTGGCGCTATCTTCTGCAGCCCTTGAGAGAGCACGGCTCAGCGCCAGGCAGCAAGCAACCTTGGGCATCGCATCAGCCACATTGTTGAAATCGCAATCGTGTGAAATGAGCCCTCTAAAAATCGCATTGTGACGCGCGCGACTGCGTCGATTTTCATTGCTCCAGTTGCAGCATGTGAAATAGCCTTTAGCCGCATGTCTGAGGATTCCATGTGCAAAGCTTGGTCACGAAGCCTGTGTTGCCGATGTTCGGAATGCTTAGCCGCGGGTCTGAGATGTCCACAAATGGAGGGATCAGACACGCTACTGCGATGACCGCATAGCGCCTGTTTTGACACTTGCCGAGATTACGGAGACTACTCAGAGCTTGTGAGGAGACCGCAACAAGCGGAGCAGACGACGTCATCGCGGAGCGAGCACCAGGCCACTGGCGAACCGCACTGGAGTAATGTGGCAGTCACGGCCAATCGGAGACTCCGGAAAAACCTTCAAACATTTGCTTTTTGTGTGCATGTTTCTGTATGGAGGTGATAGCTGAAGCGGCAGATTTGAAGACGGAGAAATGCGCTTTCCAAAGAGGCCAAGATGGCGGTGCTCAGATGCGCCATTCTGGAGATATTGTGGCTTAAAAAACGCTGTTCTGTCACGATTTCTGCGAATTTTCTTGCCATCTTGGCTGATACCACAAATTTTTTAGAGTATGTCTATGTGGTTTTCATTGATGATATTTCGGAATCAGACAGCACAAGAGTTATATAAACTGAAAATGGGATTTTTAAAACATCAATTTTTGGGCCATTTTTCGCGATGTGAAAGCCGTGTCCCCCCTTAAGTTCCCCAATACGCCCATTATATTTATATTAACACGCTTTTCCTACAAACCAGTTCGATAAAACTGCTGTTAGCCAGGTGTTTGTTGTTGTGTCATTAGGGTGTCCAAACAGAACTGAACCAAAACCGAAAAATCCTTTTTTCAGAAACCGGAACGTAAATGGAACACTACAATTTTTTTGCATTCTGGAGCTTTTCATTGTGTGTTACTTGCACTCATCACCCACCCATGCTATGTGGTGTCTCAGACGTGCTCTTGGGACAAAGGAATTACAACACAGAAGTGCAAACAATCAAAAGGGCACTTTTGCGCCTTTTATACAGCAATGCCAGCTAGTTGCATTACAGTGACTAGAACATGCCTGTGGGTGCTGACGAATCAAGGAAGTCAGACTCACTGTGACACAATATCGAGCGAATATATTGACTCCATGCCAGACATTAACGCCCAATCGTTCACGTGTACAGTTGCGCAAACGGTGGCACGCTTTAGCGATCGTGTTTGTCCATCTTGGCCCCCCTCTCCGAAGTCTTTCGTGGTAGAGTCCCACGAAACATGTCAGCGACTGTGCGGCCGTCTGTGCGCAACCTAAAAGAGCAAGAGGCAACTCCCTTTAGCACTTGAGTAACCCCATCATTTGGTGACGTTAGCAGCGCAACACTTAGGCATCTCTGGTACTATTCTGGAACTACAATGAGCGGCAGCAGTGCACAGCTCCGTGCGGAAGCCAGATTACAGGAGATGCGAGAGCCATGCGGAGAAAATATCAGGAAACGTGTGAGAGTCGAGCATTCCCACATCCCCCCAACCTTAAATCGCTACACAGTCTGGTGAAACATGCCACATGGTCTAACATTAACACGTGGTTTGCGAACAAGAGGTAGTAGATGTGGCAGTGGCCGCGCTGAGGAAATGTCCACGCACTCTTATCCAAAACAAGCCGAGGAATTTTTTGGTGGGGGAAAAGCTTCTCCTTATATTCAAAAAGATATGCTAAATTTGTTATATCTCTCATCTTTTTTTCTTCGGGGTGTATTCAAAGCTGGAATGAGAAAATTTTTGTTCAATGCTTCAGAAGTCACGGTAAATTGAGTGTGAGCGTGCGAAAGGAAAAGCAGCTATTGAGTAATGTGGTCTTAGGAAACGGGTTTGAGTGCATGTTTGCCTCCTGGAGTCCAGGCCAGCTACACAGCTTGAGCAACAGCCTGAGCAACAGCCAATCTCAACTACAGTCCAAATGCAGTTGAGTCTCATTTCAGCAGTGACATTGTCAAGCTTGGTGGGACTGAACCTCCCTAAGCTTTCCATTGTAGACCTCGAAGAAACTTTTGCTTTATTGGTAATATTAGAGCTATTTGATGAGATCACTCTTCATTAATGTTCTACCCGTCGTGGTGGCATAGTGGCTTTGGCATTGTGTTGCTAAGCCCTAGGGCACAGGATCGAATCCCGGCCAAAGCAGCTGCATTTTGATGGGGGCGAAATGCAAAAATGGCCATGTATCGTACAATGGGTGCATGTGAAAGAACCCCAGGTGGTCAAAATTAATCTGGAGTCCCCCACTACGGCATGCCTCATAATAATATAGTAATTTTGGCGGATAAAAACCCCCAGGAAAAAGAAGAAGAAATAGTTAATGTTTTGTTGTTTCTTTATTCTTGGTCATAAATTGCAGCATTTTCATGTGCAAGACATTTAGAGCACATCTCTTAGAAAATAAAGGAACTTATGCTTAGAACCTGTAAACAAGATCTTTCCTAGCTGCGAAATGAAGGTTAAGAGCACCGACACTATGCCAGCTCATAAGTGCTGTGAATAGTGCATTTGTTTAATCATTATAATTGGGCTGGGATATACATATACTATACGCACACATTGAAAATTTTGTCATTCTGATACTGTCAATTCATATATTGTTGAATACCATGTGACATTTGGTTTTACATTTATTTTTAGGTACGAAGAAGACAACATGCTAAGACTTACATTGACCAAGAAGGAAAGGGTGAGTTGCTTGAACCTTTATTACCATTAAGTATCAATTTCATTGATGTTTGTGAAAGTGACATCAAAGACTATTTCATGCTTTGTTTATCTATTCTTGAAAATTTGAATCCAGACTTCCTACTTTGTATTATAGGCTTTACACTCATTCAAGTGCATGTTTCTTGGAAAAATGTGGGTTGAAAATGCCTCTTTGTATTTCCTATGCTTCCGATGAGTTAACAACACAACCCGATGGGAGTGATATACAGGGTGTTTCACTTGGGCCAAACTTTAAAAATATGCAAATGACACGTAGCTGTACCAAACCAAGGTAATGTTTGCTGTCTCTTGCAGATACTCAGATTTTTTGCATTCTGCCTAAATATATAATTAGTCGTAATTAATTAATCAACTTTCAATTATTATAGTTAGATAAAAAGTGTAAATGAGAAAATTGTAGAGCAACATGAAAAACTCCTGATACAGTGTTCTGTTGCCCAATACGTGCTATGTAAGTGTTTTTCCGAGCGTGAAAGAAGCCTGCGAATACACGCAAAATTGCCGCACGACTGGCCATTCCAGGCACTTTATGTGTATTCGCGGGCATCTTTCACGCTCAGAAAAACACTTTTACGTATGACGTATTGAGCAACAAAAGGCTGTATCGGGAGTTTTTCATGTTTTCATGAGAACATTGACACCTTTCATCTAACTATAAAAATTGAGAAGTTGATAAATGAATTATGAGTAATCATCTAATTAGGTGGAATGAAGGGGTGCAAAAGCTGCACCAATTGCGCCATTTTGATACAATTTCGTATTTGTGCGCAGAGCTGCGTCAAAACCGTGATATATGTCGAAATTGCGCCACGCTGTGCCAAAACGCCCGATCAGCCGCGTTGGCAACCTACAGCTTGGACATTGCCATCCAATCCAGTCCGATCCAGTGGTGCAGACGAGATCCAAACACATGCCCAGCCGAACGTTGGCGTGTTTGGTGGTGGGCGCAGAAGAATATTTTTGCTGCTGGTTGCAGTGCGGGGTGTTGTATATGCAGTAAAATCTCGAGAAGACTCGGAGTGCACGTTGCTTGCAGTAACGAAAGAAGTTCGCCATTGCCGCGTTGACTTAACAAGATCCTCACTGTATACGTGCACGTGGTCATGAGCAGAGTGGGTACGAATATTCCACGGGAAAATTGCTTGTACGGTACAGCAAGCGACCCGGCACTGGACGGCGTGAGCTTTGTAGGCGACGCAATGCACAAAACTAGCTAGGGTTCAGTTCTACGCAGCAACAGGCACCACGTTGCAATGAAACGGTGCCGATTTTCGCTGTACACCGCCGAAACGCCGAAAGATTGTCAAACAGTAGCTGCATGTTTCGATTACCGCCGGAACGTTGTGACACATCGTCACAAAAACGAAAGGGAACCGAAACTAAAAAAACTCGCGAAGAAATGCATGTGTACTTTCGACATGTTTGGCGGAAAAAGTTGCGTGCAGTGCGCTGCTGGGGCGCGATCGAGGTCATTGTAAGGTGCGTGCCCCCGCAGGGGCGTCTGCGTAGGCAGGCGTTTGGGGGGTTGCGACACCACGGACCCGAGCACACGGGGGTTGGACCCTCCCATGCGTCCCCGCAGGGGCGTCTGTGTAAGCAGGCGTTTGGTGAGTTGCGCCACCACGTACCCGAGCACACGAGGGTACCCACCACGAGGGTTGGACCCTCCCGCGTCTAATCGTGCGCGGCTTAGCCGTGTTCGTGGAAAAGGGGATCCTGGGGGTTGAGTCAACGCTGAGTGTTTGGACCTTTACGGCCCCTCGGCCGAGGCAACACGCCCCTTTGGCCTCGGCTTCACGTAGACGGCACCCCCGTACTGACCCACCCGGGGGAAATCGGTGATCGCCTTTTCCTGTCCCCCTCTCCGATCTTTCTCTGCTCTATTTTTCTGTCTTCACTGTCCTGTCATCTCTTCTCTTCTGTTACTTCCTCACTTTTCATAGGTGGCTTGGGTTAACCTTGTGTAGGTGCCCTCTCTTGGGTTTATATATAAGGTTATAGCGGCAATGTACGGCTGGCGCCTGCAGCCTTACACGTTAAGTGCTGCAGCGTCCCCTTGTTGGACTCTGCCATTGCTGCCGAAGTACACCAAACTGATGTGGGAACACCTGCTTTTCCCTGGCTTCTTGATCGTCTCCCTCAGAAGAGGGGACGCACCGATGTGATTTTGAACCTGTTCACCTGACCCAAAGACATTTTCCCACGTTTTCAAGTAGTCCACAGTGAAAGAACCGAAAAACTAGCAAGAACCATATCCCCATTTATAGTTGCAAAAAGCTTGACCAACACGCTAGGCCCTGGCTACAAGGTCACCAAAATGCCAAGCGGGGACCTTCTCCTTGAGCTACGTGATAAAGAGCAATAAAATAGACTCGGCAAACTTGTTACGTTTGGTGATGTCCCAGTTACCGTTTCACCGCATCGGTCCATGAACGCAGTACGGGGGGTAGTATCTGAAGCAAACCTCATCGACCTATCTGAAACTGAGTTGTTGGAAGGATGGAAGGAGCAAAATGTCACGAATGGGCAGCGCATTGTTATGAGACGGGACAATAAAGAAATTCGCACGAAACACCTGATACTTACCTTTGAATTGAGCGTTTTGCCACAAAGCATTGAAACAGGCTACACAAAGATATCCATAAGACCATACATCCCAAATCCTAGGCGATGCTACTAATGCCAAAGATTCGGCCATGGCTCGCAGAGCTGCCGTGGTCGACTCACCTGTGCTAAGTGTGGAATACAAGGTCATGCCTCAGACAGTTGTGAGGCCACACCTCACTGCGTTAATTGTGATGGTGACCATCCAGCATACTCCCAGTCCTGTCCAAGTTAGAAAAAAGAAATTCTAACACTGAAAGTCCGTGAAAACATATCGTTCAGGGAAGCACGCAAAAGGTGCTCACCATTCCACACTACCACTTATGCTGATGCGGCGCATCAAGGGGCAGCGTCGCAGCGGCTACTGCCACCTGCTCAGCCCGCGCGCAGTGAGCTGTCGCTTGTGGCTCCTGCCACCAGGGTGGAAGGAGCTAAGTCTACTCCACCCAAACAGCGAACAGGCCCGGTTAACCTACTGTTGCCGGCACCACAACAGTCCTCGGTGGCAGCCTGCGCTTCGCGTAGCGAACCCGCAGGCTCGCCAGCAGCTCCCACAGTTGGTGCAGTCAAGGCTGCCTCACCCTCACCGGCCCCTGCTGGAGCTGGCAACAGCCGGCGCAGCTCAGGTCCAAAGGCAGCCCCATCGACATCCGGGCTGGTGGGCGCAAATGTCTCGTCCTTTGCGGCGAGACTTTCTCGTGAAACTTCTCGCTCGCAAGAGCGCGTGTCCGGCGCCTCACAAGAGGCAATGGACACTACACTCAGAAAAGACAAATCCCGTGTTACAGGGCCTGGAAAGGGCTCTGTAATCTAATACAACACTTCCTTTTTTTTTTAGTACACACAGCACCCATTTACTTTCAGTATGGCCACACAAATTATACAATGGAACATCAGAGGCCTTCTTAGGAACCTCGATGATGTGCAAGAACTTCTCCACGAACACAGTCCAAAAGTGCTGTCTGTACAGGAAACTCATTTAAAATCGACACATACAAACTTTCTTCGACAGTATGTTACGTTTCGTAAAGATCGCGATGATGGTCTTGCATCATCAGGCAGTGTTGCCATTGTGATTCACAAAAGCATAGCATGTCAACGTTTGCAGCTGCAAACGCCCCTTGAAGCAGTGGCAGTTCGACTTGTTCTCCTTAACAAACTGATCACCATTTGCTCGCTATACATACCCCCACATTACCGCTTACACAAACACGAATTTCAGTCCTTGATAGACGAATCGCCAGAGCCCTATCTTGTTCTTGGGGATCTCAATGCACACAGCAGTCTGTGGGGCGACGCTCGCATCGATGCGCGAGGCCGTCTAATTCAAGATTTTCTTTTCTCATCCGGTGCATGTCTGCTTAACAAAAAAGAACCTACATATTATTGTCTTGCAAACAAAACCTTTTCCTCTATAGACCTCAGCATAGCTTCTCCATCCATATTACCTGAACTTGAATGGGAAGTTATAAAAAACCCTTACGGGAGCGACCATTTCCCAGTACTGCTGAGAGCACCAAGACAATACGAATCTCCACCACAGGCCCCCGGTGGAAGGTCAATGCAGCGGACTGGGATAAATTCCAAACACTTACCAGTAAGCTCTCGTGGGCTGACATTTCATCACTCGGAATTGACGGTGCCATCGAGTAGTTTACTAATTTCATAATTGATGCAGCTTCTAAGTGTATTCCCCAAACAAGTGGACTTTCTAGCAAACGCCGTGTTCCGTGGTGGAATGAACAATGCCGGAACGCACGTAGGCAGCAGAACAAAGCATGGAGGCAGCTTCGCGATTATCCTACTGCTGAAAACCTTGTCAATTTCAAGAAAATCAAGTCCCAAGGTAGGAGAACATGCAGACAAGCCAGGAGAGATAGCTGGCAAACATTTTTATCAAGTATCAACTCGTACACGGATGAGGCCAAGGTTTGGAACAGGGTCAATAGAGTAAGAGGACGACAAACACATCCGCCTCCCCTGGTACACACGCAGGGAGACAGCCTGGAGGACCAAGCGAACCATCTGGGTGCACATTTCGAACATCTGTCCAGTTCATCGCACTATTCTCCAGCATTTACAAAATACAAAGCAGCAATAGAAAAACAAAAACTAGACCGAAAGAGCACCGGGAACGAGCCATATAACCTACCTTTCTCCCTAGCAGAGCTGCATGCATCACTCACGTGTTGCAACCAATCTGCCCCAGGCTCTGACCGCATACTATACGAAATGTTGAAGAACCTGCCCTCTGAAACGAAGAAAACCCTTCTCTGTCTCTATAACTCTATCTGGACCTCCGGCGAGATCCCCTGTGCCTGGAAAGAGGCCATAGTGATCCCTATCCTGAAGCAGGGCAAGGATCCATTGTCCGTACCGAGTTACCGGCCCATAGCTCTAACAAGCTGCCTCTGCAAAGCTTTCGAGAAAATGATAAACTGCCGTCTGATACATTTCCTAGAATCAAACAAGCTGCTTGACCCATACCAGTGCAGTTTTCGCGAGGGTCGATCTACCATTAACCATTTGATACGTATTGAGGCACAGATACGTGAAGCTTTTGTTCACAAACAATTCTTTTTATCTGTATTCCTAGACATGGAAAAAGCCTACGACATCACATGGTGGTTTGGAATACTGAGAGACCTCTCCCACTTTGGTGTACGTGGTAATATGTTAAATGTCATTGAAAATTATCTGGTGAATCGCACATTCCGTGTTCGAGTTGGCAATGCTTTATCATGACCTTTTGTGCAGGAAACTGAAGTGCCACAGGGTGGGGTGCTCATTTGCACTCTCTTCATTATAAAAATGAATTCCTTGTGTCTATGCATCCCACGCAACACGTTTTATTCAACGTACGTCGATGATGTACAGATTGGATTTAAATCATGCAACCTTGCAATCTGTGAGCGGCAGGTTCAACTTTGTCTGAACAAGGTGGCTAAATGGGCAGACGAGAATGGGTTCTGCCTAAATCCACAAAAGAGCACCTGCGTCCTTTTTTCTAGAAAGAGAGGACTGTACCCCGACCCCAACATTGACCTTCAAGGACAGCGTCTATCTGTAAAAATGGAACATAAATTCTTAGGCATAATTCTTGACACAAAGCTAACATTCATACCACACCTAAGACATCTAAAAAACAAGTGCATGAAAACAATGAATATTTTAAAAGTGTCTGTTAAATTTGTATAAAAGCCTCATACGAACACGCCTAGACTACGGGGCCCTAATTTATCAGTCAGCCACCCCAACCGCGTTGAAGATGCTGGACCCCATCCACCATCTAGGTATTCGCTTGTCTACAGGTGCCTTTAGGACAAGCCCTGTAGAAAGCCTTTACGTGGAATCCAATGAGTGGTCCCTCCACTTGCAGAGGACCTGCACAGCTTTAATGTATTTCCTTAGAGTGAACGCAAACATTGAACATCCCTCATATTCCACCGTAAATGATTTGTCCAGCTCCCACCTCTTTCATAACCGCCCTGCAGTAAGCGAGCCCTTCTCGTTGCGTGTGAGAAGTCTGGCTGAGGAAATGGATGACCCACTTTTTGAACATCGTCTTATGACACCCACTATACAGGTCACACCTTCGCAGTGGCAGATTGTAGACTGTGATTTGGCCTTTTTACATGTTACGAAGCACGCCCCGGACGCACACATTCGAATGCACTTCCTCGAACTGCAGCATAAATACTCCTGTCCGGAATTTTACACCAATGCATGTCTCATGCTGGCGTCTCTTATACAGTTGTTGGCCTATCATTTTCAGATGCCGACGCCCTGCACCCCCAAACGAGTGTTTTCACAGCAGAGGCTTATGCAATACTGTCGGCTCTTAAACACATCAAAGAATCGAAAATACCAAAAGCAATCATCTACACAGACTTGCTGAGTGTAGTAAAAACTTTAAAATCTCTTAAAAGGCACAAAAATCCAGTAATACTATTGCTTTATTCATTAATATGTAATATTTATGCGTCTGGGCAGCATGTTGTGGTTTGCTGGGTGCCAGGACACCGAGACATCGAGGGAAATGTACTGGCAGACCAGATTGCCACATCCATCGACGCAAAAGCTGGAAACACATCTATGCACGTCCCTGTTCCCGATATGAAGCCATATCTACGCAAGAGACTTCGAGTCCACTGGCAACGTTTGTGGGAGTCCCAGACCCATAACAAACTTCATTTAATTAAGCCTTGCTTAGGGAATTGGCCATCAACCACAAAATCTAGAAGAAATGATGTCCTATTCTGTAGGCTCAGAATAGGACACACTTACGCCACGCACAATTACCTGTTGTCTGGAGGCGAACCCCCGACCTGTACTAGATGTGGGGAGGCACTTACTGTACTTCACATCCTAGTACAGTGTCCACTAGCAGAACCTGAAAGAAAAAAGCACTTTGTTCAAGCCTATAGAGAGAATATACCCCTTCACCCAGCGATGTTTTTACATGATGACCCGGTAATTGACTCCTCCAAGCCCTCGCTTCTAAGGCTCTCTGTGAGGCAGTAGTGCCTTGTATCGCCTATAACTTTTTATACTATGTTATGTTACATCATTATATTCATTGCGCCCCTATCACATCATTGTCATGATCTTATCAATTTTGTCTTTTCCGCACCTTTAGTGCGCAGGATTTTAGGCCCCTTTACAGCCACCCTACACCTACCCACTATCATTCACACCATTGCTCACTCAGTACACTACGCCTTGGCGCTCTTTGGCCATAGCTGGCCCTTGCGCCATGCCTTTCGGGCTGTGCAACGCGCCTGCAACGTTCGAATGGTTCATGGACACTATACTGCGTGGCTTGAAATGGGAAGTTTGCGTGTGCTACCTGGACGACGTTGTGATCTTCGGCCGAACATTTAGTGAGCATAACAAGCGTCTGGAGTTGGTGCTGAACTGTTTGGAGAAGGCTGGCCTGGTCCTCAATTCTAAGAAGTGTCATTTTGGGGGACGACAAGCTATTGTGCTGGGACATCAGGTCGATAAAGAAGGCATCCGACCAGATCCACAAAAGGCTGGTGTAGAGGCATTTAGGGAACCTCACAGTGTCAAGCAATTCCGAAGTTTTTTAGGCCTATGCTCCTACTTTCGCCGATTCATTCCCAGATTTGCTGACGTGGCCCATCCTCTCACGCGCCTTCTCCAGAAAGGCGTTCCTTTTGAGTGGACCACAGAGTGCGACTCATCGTTTCATCAATTAAAGTTCCTCCTGACGTCACAGCCTATTCTTTGCCATTTCGATCCCTCAGCACCAACAGAGGTTCACACCAATGCGAGTGGTGTTGGCATCGGCGCTGTGCTTGTTCAGCGCATCGGTGAAAGCGAGCACGTGATCTCGTACGCTAGCCGCTCCTTGATTCGCTCCGAGTGCAATTATACAGTTACCGAGCAAGAGTGCTTGGCGGTCATCTTCGCTGTGCAGCGGTTTCGTTCATACCTCTACGGGTGCCCCTTCACAGTGGTCACGGATCATCATTCACTGTGCTGGCTTGTGAATCTGCAGGATCATTCTGGTCGACTTACGCGTTGGGCTCTCCGCCTACAGGAGTACGATTTTGTTGTTTCCTACAAGAGCGGTCGACGACATGCTGATGCTGACTGTCTCTCTCGGATGCCACTGCCGACGCCTGAATGCGACGCTGACAACTTCGACCAATACATCGCTTTTGTATCTCCGGAATTTCCTGATATGGGTACCTTCATATCCGAACAACAGAAGGACAAGAGCTTGCAGCCACTCTTCACAGCCGCACACGAGCCTTTAGAAGATAGCCGTTTTCGCCTACGTGACGGCGTCCTGTACAAGAAAAGCTACTCGACCACTGGCGCGCACTATCTTTTAGTTGTGCCCAAGAGTCTCCGTGTTCAAGTGCTATGTGCCATGCACGACGATCCCACTTCAGGTCATCTGGGATCCACACGAACACTCTACCGTGCTCAAGAACGTTTTTACTGGCCCAAGATGCGTCACGATACCAAGCGGTACGTCGCCAGTTGCACCGAATGCCAGCGTTAAAAACGACCTACAAACACACCGCATGGTCGACTTCAGCCAGTTCCACCTTCCAGTGCCCCTTTTGAACAAGTCGGCATAGATCTCCTGGGCCCCTTCCCACGATCCTCCAATGGCAATCGTTGGGTTATTGTGTGTGTAGACCACCTCACCCGTTATTGTGAGACGGCAGCGCTGACATCGGCAACAGCAACAGAAGTTTCTATTTTCTTGTTATATTCCGTTATTCTCCAACATGGGCCTCCTCGCATTATAATCGGCGATCGTGGGAGACAATTTACTGCTGACGTCGAAGAGACCCATCGTCTGTGCTCATCTAGCTTCCGCCACTCGACGCCATACCATCCACAAACAAATGGTCTGGTCAACGTACCAACCGAACACTTGCCAACATGCTGTCGATGTATGTCGATTCCGCACATAAGAACTGGGACAGCATCCTACCTTTCGTCACCTATGCCTTCAACACCGCGAGACACGAGACCACCGGTTACTCACCGTTCTTTCTCCTTTATGCTCGTCAGCCTCGTTACACGCTCCACACCATGTTTCCCTACTTTGCTCATGACAATGACTCTATTACCAAGGTCCTCTGTCGAGCAGAAGAAGCGCGACGCATTGCTCGGCTACGCACCTTGGCCTCGCAGGACTGGTCAAAGATGCGCTACGACGGTCGCCGCCTACATGTATATTTCGATCCTGGCGACCTTGTGTGGCTCTGGACGCCTTTACGGAAGCGTGGCTTGTGCAAGAAGTTCTTGGGCCACTATGTTGGGCCCTACGTTATACTTGAACGCCTCAGCGAGGTCAACTATCGCATTGCACGCCTCACGAGCACTGGACGACACTCGGCCAAAACCGAAGTCACTCACGTACCTTGTGTGGCTCTGGACGCCTTTACGGAAGCGTGGCTTGTGCAAGAAGTTCTTGGGCCACTATGTTGGGCCCTACGTTATACTTGAACGCCTCAGCGAGGTCAACTATCGCATTGCACGTCTCACGAGCACTGGACGACACTCGGCCAAAACCGAAGTCACTCACGTTGCCCGCCTGAAGCCTTGCAATTCACGAACGACTGACTGACTTGCCCGGCGGGCTTCGTCTGCCAACGGGGAAATGTCACGAGCTCTCATTAACAGAGGGCAGAAACAGCGCGAATACCCACGGGGACTGTGGGTGGAGAAGGAAGATGACGTTCGGCTGGTTGCTTTTGTACCGGCTTGCAGCACGCCAACCGTTCTGATTTATCTGCCCTGCAGATTTAAATAAACGCTTCACGGCGTAACAATATATCATCATCATCAAGGTGCGCCCGTTCAATTTCACCGGGTGTGGCGTAGGTCAGCCGTGCATGGCGAAACTGAATGTGCGCTCCGAACAACGGTCTCCGATCGCGCCCCTGCCCTCACCTACACTGCTAATGTGAATTACCGTATATACTCGCGTAATGAACACACTTTTTTTCCCCCAGAAATCCAATGCAAAGTTCGGAGGTGCGTTTATTGTGCAGGGTAAATTTTATGGCCTTTTATGAGTAAGTGTTCTTTGTGAAACTGCTTCAAATTCGGAATTTAGTGCTCCAAAACAGTTTTTTTTTTCCCTTAACCTGCTCCAAAAGCAAGATTTTCCTGCTCGAAAAATTGCTCCAAATCCTATTTTGACTGTTGCACCACTGGGAATGCAAAAAATAATCTTGAGTATCTCCAAGCGACGGCAAACAACGCTATGTTGGTTTGGCTCAAGTTACGTGAAACACTCTGTATTACACGCACACGCAGACAGTCAAACTTTAATATAACGAAGTTGTACTTGCAGCGAAAAACATAATGTTACGAGGCATTGCGTATGAGCATGCCGTTAAAGGACCGCTTTGCTACGCGAAGAGAAAGAAGACGGGACATGCTGCGTGAAATGCTGTCAGCCATTCTGTGGTAGCAGGAGCCTGTAAATATTGTAATATACAATTCCGTCTCTCCCGAGTACTCGTGAATCCCCGTGATAATTTGGTGGAGGTGCGGGGTAGCAGTGTCTTCCCGAGTGAACGGCTACACCCAATAATTGTTGCACTGGCACGCGGCGTGACCGATACGGCGATAGTGAAAACAAATCGGCCGATCATCTGCCGTCCGCCAGTCAGACGGATTACGAGAGCACGGATAGAACCGTTGTTCCTGGGGTGGCGATCTTGGGCGAGGTGGCGACCTAGGGCGAAGGTCCCAGATTGAGCAACGTCTGAGATTGAGCAACGGTGCAGACGGCGAAACCCAAGTTGCCGAGTTGCTCTCGCACAATGGACTGGACCAGGGAAACAGTTGGCACGTGAAAATCGCCGTGGCCATTGTTGAGGAGAGCAGGAGAAATTGCTTCGATTTCCCGACGGATGATTCGTGTAAGTTCTGACGGCAGGCGACGACTGCAGCCGAGAGGCTTCTCCGTCTTTGCATGATGACGTCGGGGCAGTGTTCGGTAGCCGAGCGAATGACCTCGCAATACACTGAGTTTTGGCCTGCTCAAAACGGCGGCATTCTTCAATAATTGCGTCGACGATCGCACAATTTGGCACAGTAGTACGGCACCGACGATGCATCGTTACGGCACAGTAATAGGTTGAACGCATCATCACGAGGCATTGCATATAAGCATGCCGTTAAAGGACCGCTTTGCTATGCGAAGAGAAAGACGGGACATGCCGTGTGAAATGCTGTCAGCCATTATGTGGTAGCAGCAGCCTGTAAATACAGTAAAACCTCGATAATTCGAACTCGGTTAATTCGAAAAAAATTTGAGCTGGTCCCGTCATTTTCGATGCAAATTCTACCGGATAACTTGAGTGGGCTGTGCGGCTCTATTCAGATAATTTGAAGTTTCCGGCTGGCAGCAATGTGCGGTTGTTAGATTAGGTACAGTCGCCAACCGATTTTCCGAGCCATAGCCTCCTATATACTTTCTGTGCCTGCTCGAAGGTGGCTAAGCCACCGTCCGCTCTTGCTAGCCGGTTGACGCCGTTCCCCACGAGGTGGCGCCACCAGCCCTGGGTAGTGTGCATGGAATTTGCCAAATGCTTGTACATAGCCTCCTTGATAGACTCGAGTTTATCAAGGAGGCTATGCCTTGTACGTCAAAACGTGTGTTGCGCTCCTGCGACTGGAGATTTTTATTTGCTCTCCTGATGCCATGGCTAGAGTGACCTAGTACACTCTAGCCATGGCCTACTGTTGTGTTCTAAAGTGCAATTCGGATGGTAAACATAAGTTATACCTGGCATTTCGTTTCACGAGATTCCTAGCAACAGTGAAGCGAGAGCAGCTTGCTTGAAAGCCATCGCTAGAAAAGACTGGACGCCTAATACGACATATCACGTTACTCGGTTGTGTGTAGCCGTCATTTTCTACCAACGGACTACAAAGAAGGATGTAAAACTAGGATGCTCAAGAGGGGAGCAACTCCCAGCGTTTTTGACGACTACCCTGAGTACATGCAACCGAAGCCGGAGAAATCTCGTGGCGATGTGGCTGTGAGGAAACGGGCGGTCGCTGTTGACATCGCTGCTGCACGGCCTCGCAAGAAACGGACATCAACCAGCCTTTTTGTTGGAGCCGACGAAGACTTGATACACCAGGATGGACCTTCCTCTAGTTTTAGTAAAAAGTGATGTTACTTAAATTCTCGGGTTTTACGTGCCAGAACCACGATGTGATTATGAAGCACACCGTAGTGTGGTACTTCCGATTAACATTGACCACCTGTGGTTCTGTAACATGCACCTAAATCTAGGTAGCAAAAACGCCCACATCAAAATGCGGCTTCGTGGCCGGGAATCGCACCCGCGACTTCGTGTTTAGCAATGCAGCGACAAAGCCGCTGAACTAAGGGACCAGAAACAGTGCTGTCATGTGCAGCTATAAGTATTGTGAATTCGCCTGTGGAACTCGGGGGTACTGAAAATTTAAGATTATTGTGAATAAATATCCGTCTTGGGGGGGGGGGGGGGGCGTTAATCATGAATATGATGCGGTGCGCGCACGAGGCGATGAGATATTAAGGGTAGACCAGCTTTACAAACGCAAGCTTGTGACCTACATGCATACAGAAGTAACAAAAGACCGCCAAAGTTGTGAATTTTCGTTCATGGTAATGAATCAGAGTTTAGATCTTGGAACAATAAAATACAGATTACCAAAATTGCAAACAAACTACGGTGAACTACGTCTAAAATATCAAATACCTAAACTTTTGAACGAGAATAAGGGTCTTATCACAATAATAGAACGGCACTCGTCAGTAGCTGCTTTTAAGAGTGCTTTAACCGAAGCAATTCAAACGCTTCTTAAACTTATTGAGTGTTGTTTTAAACATACCGTTTCCTCTTTTTTTTCGCTTTTTTCTGACAGTTCAATTTTTTTGGCGTTATATTACTTGTTGCTCATGTACAATTGTGCCTGTGTGTCGCAAGATAAGACGTGGATACCGTCAGTGTTTTGAATTCTGTTTACCGTTTGTTTGCTGCATTCTATGCGCATTTATTTCTTCTTTTTCTATGTGAGTAGATATTGAAATATGTTCTTGATTTGTACATCGCTGTTTCCTCCGTGTACAGTTTGTATAGGGCCCCGGACCCAGTCAGGTGCAAGGAAGCACCTTTTGTCCGGGACCCTTTGGTTTCTTGTATAGGGGAAACTGTAATAAAAATTAACAATAATAAAAAAGCTAGATGCAATATTTTCGTGTATTTTTATTCATAGCGTAGATACCACTTTATTCTGACATTCGAATGCGAAGTTAATGTTCTCTAAGAGATGGCACAAGTAGTCTGAGATGATTATAATAATATGTTTCTGCATTTACGTCAATTAATTTCACACATTTTGCGATGCTGACTAAGCTAGCAGCGAGACGACAGCGCTGCTCCGTCGTCTGCACTACCCAGGGCTGCAGGCGTCACCTGGCGGCTCACTTTCGAACTAGTCGTGACGGCGCGAAAGAATGGGAAGTGCAGTGATGGAGCAAGCATAGAAAGTATATAGGAGGCTGTGTCCGAGCTCGAGGGGATTGAATAGTCCAAAACACTCGTTTGGCTGAAAAAAAAAAAATCTTAGGCCCCTTAGTGAGGCTTAAAAAAAAATCTAATAATACCCTGCCTCATACTACGCTTGGAGGGGATTGACTTGCTTGGATTTGCGCAGCAGTGACGTCTCCGTGTACAGTCGACACGAACGTCACCGCGTTGGCGATCTCCGCCAACGGAGTTCGCCATGGAGATCGAAGAAACGAGCTTCACACCGCTTTTTAGCTTTTGCAAAGGCACAGGAGATAGCGCCGAACACCGAGACATGGGTCTCCGAGACACCTGCTCCGTGTACACGCCACGTTCAAAATAGCAACCGAAACATTAGAGAAAAAAAAGACCTAACTGAATTAATAAGCGTGGTGTCAGCGCGCACAAGCAAACAGGAATAGATCACACTCGATGACTGCAAACAACCACTGTCAAAACGCTGGCGCGAACGAGCGCTGCCGCCGCAGCAAGCGTAGGTTGGCGAGGTCTATCGCTTCAACGGAAACTGAGCAGCGAAAGCACAGCGCATACAAAGGTCAGAGCCGTCTGGAGATCGCTTTCAAGATACGGTGCGCGCGACAACCCGCACCGGCGCTAAGTATGCAGTCGTTAGCAAAGTAGAAGTCCACCCCCCGCCTTCCCTCCCTCCTGCGCTGCTTTCCCGCTTTGCGTGGGAGATTGCGTCGCCAGTTCCCCTTGCGCCCGGTTGCAAGATACACATTTGGTGCCGCAGCTCAGCGCCGCCCCCCCCCCCCTCCCTCCCATACCCCCACGGCCTTTGGCGCGACGGAGGAAGTTGCATTTGCGCACCGCCGTGCTAGATAGAGTGTTCTAGACCGTATTATAGTACACTCTAGCCGTGCGTTCGCTCTCCGTGAAAGCGCGCGTCCCCCGCGTGCTTTCACTCGTACACACGGCACGCGGCGCCGATTTTATCGCCCTTGGACTTTATACGGAACCTCGCGACAGCGACGGCAGAAATCCGCTTGAAGTGTCCATATAATTGCTATCGCAATAAAAAAAAGCGTCCTATGACGATAGTGCTGACCACATATACTTGAAAGAAAAAAGAAAAAAGTGCAGTACTCTGGAGCGTTTTGTCAGCCAAGGAAGAGCGGGCATGGCCTCCGAGACTGTAGGATGGCGTGAGCTTTTTATTGATGGCGCGCGCCTCCTGATCTTGGAAGCTAGAGCGAGCCACTGGAATCCAAGGCTGTGCAAAATCCAACATGGCATTCTCCAAGATTGGGTAGCGTTACTATAGTAGCGTGGCTCGGAACGAGCGATTTAGTCTGGAAAATAGAACTTTGGGGTCTCAATTCATCCGAAAGATTGAGTGCGAACATGCATGAACTCAATGGGAACTCTGACGGTGCATTTTTGAAGTCCGGAATATCCAGCCAGTACAAATTTTTGGAGTCAAGCACCCGCACGCCCGCTCTAGCGGCAGTTATCGATTCCGTGAACATCGTCCGCAACTTTGTTGGGTGCAGTGCGGGTGCTATTTATATGCTACGTGTTGTGAGGCAGCTGGAGAGCACTGCACTTGGGGCAGCGAACTACCGCGCCAAGTTATCCTGCATCAGTGATTACTTCGAGTAATCTTTCTCGGACGTAGAGAATAAAGGCGATTTCTTTTTGCGGCAAGTTCTTGCTTGTTTTCTTTTTTTTTTTTATTCATTTCGGTTAATTCGAAAATCCGCCTAATTCGAAGAATTTTCATCATCCGGCGACCATCATCAGGTTTTACTGTATTGCAATATACAATTCCGTCTCTCCCGTGTACTCGTGAATCCCCGTGACAATCTCATGCTTATTAGCGCCAGTGCATGCGGTGCAAGTCACGCCGAGAGCAATGCATCGACGTGGCTCACGGCATCAGAAACTTGCTTGCATTGTGTTGTGCGGCACTGTAAATCTTGGACTCCATGGCTACTGTAATCATGGCTGACTGTGTTTAGTGCCCGCAGCTGTCATCAGATGACACCCCCAAATGAAAAACAAGTGTAAAAAAGATTAATATTCGTCCTGAGCATTAACAACAACAAAAAAAAAAACAGTTTTGCCAAGAAAGACTGAGCCTTGATGGCGATAGGAAAGAGACTACGACACGAAGTTAGGTTCGAAGTTTTATCGATGACCGCGAACTCGCTGTCACAACGCGAGTGAACGCTTAGCACTGTGTCTCGGAAACTGGAGATTACGTGACTGTCAACGGTAGACGTGCGGGAGCACAATATGCATCAAAGCACCAACCGTCTCGGCTCAAACTTTGCACTTGCCACTGATTACTTCTGTCACACACCCCGTGAACGAGGCGCCAACGCCGGGCCAAATTCCAAATCTGACTTATCAACTTCTGTAAATAACCCCACAAAACCAAGGACAATTAATAAGGGGCCCTCTGGTGCGCCAGCAAACGCCGGTTGTGGTCCAAAGACCGAGTCAGAGCCCAGAGTTGTCAAAACATAACAAAATATATGCTTCAAACAAGGCAGTTACATACACACGTGCACACTTTGGCTAGACACATCACAGTACAATTCAGATGGGTGGTAACAAAACACTGGAAAATAATTAATGACAAGCACTAAGAGTTCAACACGTGCAATACAGAATAGGAACACAAAGTGTCCACTTGCATTCACCCGTGCTGGTCTTGAGTTGGATGATCTCGGTGTAACTCAAGGCAAATCTTGTGGAAATGCAGTCGCTTGAGGAACTCGTCGACTAGCTTGCCGGGGACTCCTCTTCTTCCGCAGACGGTCAGTCTTCACGTCACATCTCTTCACCGGCGCAGTCCGATCCCCATATGATTCCTGCACGGCGCTTTTATTGCCTTCGCCAGCGCTTCTCAAACCTTCTGACGGAGTCGTGCTCTCATAGCCTGAACAAAGCCTGGGAATCTTCTAGACATTTCTCGCGTTTTCGGCCACGGCTCCGAAGACTTCGAGGAAGGGTGGTGACTCATTCCTTGGCACACGCTCGGGCTGTCGTACCCCCTCTCTCTTGCTCTCGTGTCTGGGTCTGAAAGGGTATTTTGGCGCATGCGCTCTCTCTCCTCTATGTCGTTACCGTAACCTTCACGTATCTTGTCGAAGCTTCTAGTCGCCTTTGATCGCGTCGACTGTCTGTGGCATATGCGCTCTCTCCCTCTGTCGAAGCTGCCGCGGGGCCGTCGTGCTCTTTCACCGAGTTGGGTGATGCGTGGCACGCGCTTTGATTTAGCCCACTTTTTGACAACCTCCAAGATACGGCATGTGGCCTGTGTATGGAGAGCTAAGAGGGAGAACCAATGTGAGCGTTACTGCGTGCTGTGAACGTCACCACCTTTTGATTTATGATTGCTTCAGAAGAATTCTATCTTCTGATCGCTCAGTGTCATAGACGCCTGGCTTTCATACTTTTCTTTGTTCTTACTGATGGGGGGGGGGGGGGACTCACTTTCTTGTATTCTAAATGCTGACTTGTGCATGTACGGAAAGAGAGGGGAAGGAGACTGCAGGAATGCTTGCATTACACAAGTAGCTTGAGTGAGCCCAGGAGGTGGTTTTTACAGCGAAGTTGTCTATGGCTAGGATCCGGTATTTTATGGGGTCCGTGCAGAAAAACTCTCCCCTAAACAGTGAAAGTGAAAGAACCAACAACAAAAGCAAACGCATATCGACCAAGGGGAGAGGGTTGGCAGAGGCGCTCGTGCCACTGCTCCCGCATTCGTCGTCATATTCTTCCACAGCTGGCTCCGTTGCTGCTCATCATTCCAGCGTAGAATTTCACTTCTCTTTTGTCGTCGCAATGGGGAGGCCGTGTTTACGGGGGTATATGCCATTGCTTAAGGGGGTGTGTCCGTCTTACGTGACGGACATATTTAATAACAGAAGTGATATGTGAATGTGTATGCATACTACTTATCGTCACGATGACCACCGATCAGGACAATAAATATGTTCATACCTTTGTTCAAAATTCTATGTTACCTCTGTGTCGTGCGCTTAACAGCTTCGTTGGTCATCCACCTTCACAGATTGGAATGGCTCATGAATTTTTTAAAATGTGCAGTCTACGCATGTGTATTATTTTTTAATTCTTGTTTATTTCTTCAAATAAATGCACTTGAGTGTCAGGGTTCTGTGTGTTCACTTCATTTTTGTCCTTTGTCTTTCTGTCGTGCTGCTGTTAAAAATACAGTCGAACCCGGATATATTGAATCTGGAGGGGATGACAAAAAAGTTCTATATATAGGTAATTCGATATATAAAATAAAAATTCCATACAAAAACTTTCAAGGTGGTTTTACCGCTGTTCGTTTATACACAGTAATTCATTATATGTGGGTTCGATATATCCGAGTTCAACTTTAAATCCACAACACCTCGCTCGGCTTTCAGTTTTTATATTCTGCTCAGGATAATTCAAATCTAATAAATATTCACTAACTGCACTCATATTCTAGTGAAATCTTTGTTATCCACAAATCTAATTCACTATCTGCTAAAACGTCTATTTGCTAAAAGGGGATTTTGCAGCAGAAGAAAGCTAAAATTTTCTAGATTTGGTGGAATATCCGTCAAGATGGCAACACTGCCCATCTTCCCTAAATCTAGTGGCAGAGCACTTTGGCTGCAGACAGAAGCTACAGTGTTTTATTGGTGGCAACTGAAAGTGCCAAAGAGCATGAGTAAGGTTTCTACATGAATTTGTGCTGTCCCCGCAATGCATCACTTGGCCTAGATGAGGGTGACTGCCAAATTGTCAAAACTTTTTCAGTAAAAATGTCATAATCTGTTTAGAGGATTGCAAGATTTTGAAAATGTTCAGTTGGATATTTGTACTTTTTTGTATGTGTAGCATTGCCCTGCAGCACCTTGTTAATCTTCTTGCAGAACCTTGGAAAGCAGTTGGGAACCATGTCGAGCCTGAGAGACCTCACCCGCTTTGGGGATTTCTCGGCTTTGGATGCCAACGATGCAGATGTAAGGTTTTGTATAAAGTTGCCTTGTTGTCATGGTGCAGTGGTATCTACACTACTGTGGCAGTGTCTAACTACAATTTAGGCCCAGTTAACATGAAATTAAGTTAGAATCAGTAATCACATCGCTTTGTGTGTATATATTATAATGTATATCTTGGCATTGAGAATGCGTGTTCCATATCAAATGGTAACTTTTGCTATCTCTGTGGAAAACTGTAGGGTTTAGTGTGTATCCTTCCAAGCATGCATTTGATACTTTAAAAGTTTGCCCAAAAAAAAGGAACGTCTTTGCAAGTAAATTTTGTTTATCAGTTATGAAATTTATTGTACTGAACCTAGATAGTATGAGTAGGTTGTGCAACTACAGTCAAACCTTGATATAACCAACAGAGATGGATATAACAATGTGGTTCTTAATTTTCCCACTGAAATCAAGCATGTAATGAGAATATGCTTATTATGAATATTGGATGTAACGAAGATAATTTTGTGTACGATGCGACTTTGTATAATGAGATTTGACTATATCAAAGATTTCAAACTTGCATTCTGTATGGTCCCTGTTACTCAAGTTCTGTTCAACTCGTGATTTGATATTCAAAGTTTCTTTTTTATCATTCATGAAGGTCAAATGATGCTGGATAACTATGGTTATAGGAGGCTTTGGGGTGAACAACTATGAGTGGTTGGTGTATAATGGACAGTTAAACTAAGTGGGAAGCTGAATCAGTAAGAAATACCTGGCCAGTCATGCAACCTCTGTTCCAATTAATTGTACGTACGCTCCTCTGCGACCGGTGCCAAAAACTGAGCAAGTCGTGTAGAACAGTTAGTTAATTGTTTACATGATAACTTGCACTGATGTGTTTAACGGTGCCTTGTTTTTCCACTGCCTCCAGATTTATTAGGTCTGTTTATTTTATGTAAAATAAGATTAGGTTGATATTGGTGTGCTTCACCACGTTTGCATCACTTAAGTGCATCGCTGAACAACCAGAAAAACATGTCAGCTTCGAAGCCTTGCCACTCTTGTACTAGGGCAGGCAGAGCAATAAGGTTGCTCTTTGGATTTCTTTAATCATAAAGCCATTGATGCCCTATTCAGTGAAATCTGAGGAAGTGAACTTTATTGCAAATTTTTCCTGACAATTAATTAGAAACTCGTAAAATTAGAGCTAAATGAGAAACATAAATGAGCCTCATATTCAAATAAGCACATAACATTTCATGTACAGTCAGTCCTGAATATATCAAACCTGGACATATAGAAATATTGACTATACCAAACACTCGTAACATCCCCTTCAAAATCCCATACAAAAGTGTAGCGCTGTACGGTCAATTTCCGATTTTTCAGACTCCTTAGGGAGCGCAAGAACAATAAGTCCTGCGGAAATCTGGAAAATATGAATTCATGCCTTTTACTGTCTTCAAGGGCTCAAATCACCACAGGCACGTTTTAAATACCTCTAAAAGCCTGCCAGTGCACTTGTTAGGCGTATTTGTGCTCATACTGTGAAAAGAGACAGTGGGTACTCGCTTGTTTAATTAAGGAATACATACTGTGTCCCATGACAGTGGCCCCTTTCCACTCTTGGTATGCTTCACCGCAGTACACTGTCTATGCTTGACTGCTTAACAATGCTGCATTGCAGCAAAGCTGGCTTTTGGGAACCGGGATTATTCGATGCTTGACCCTTGCCGTGCTTTCCGCGCTTCAAAGTCATTGCGAGGAGGATGAAGGTGGAGCTGACGCTATTGCTGACAGCGGCGAATCCTTTCACTGAAAAGCACAACACTGAACAGCAGGAAGCTTGGCAGTGAACGATGAAGCAGCTAGCTTAGCATTGCCAAGGTGGCTACGGCTGCTACCGGATCAGCGGACGAGAGCGCTGGTTCGAGGTTGTGAGATCAAAATGGCAGTGGTGGTGGCTTAGATTAATGTTGGTTTTCAGACCTGTGGTCGTGGCATAATGTCTGGAAAATCGGATGGCAATGTCTTTCAGCGTCTGAAATTTCAGTTATCCTGCAACTTAAAGGCATCTGAATTATTGGACATGCCCGAAAAGTGTATTTCACTGTACTACGCGTGTATTGAACTCGCGTTCACTACCACATTCAATATATTGAAGGCTGTGATGCACTATTCTTATCTTAACAGGGATGCAATCATTTCTTGCACCAACTGAAATATCCAATGCTAACAAAACGGCCCTGTTTTGGCAACGGCTGTCAAACAAGGCTTTGGATTTCAAGGCCAGCACATGCCATGGAGGAAAAATGAGCAATTTGTGTTTTTCAGTTGTGCTCACTTAAAATATGGATAGCTCGTGCAAACTGCAGCCATTGGTTATCAGCAAGAGAAGATCGCTACGCTGCTTTAAAAACATGAAAGACCTCCTGGTCCGATAAACATTCCACAAACAAGCGGGGATGACATTTAATCTTCTCACTGACTCTGGCTATGGCATGCCAAACTGGATATGTCTGCAGTGCTAGGTTTGTCTTCTTGTATGCTATGGGTTTCACAAGCGGCATTTTAGGGTTCCGCGAGCATCAAAAGCAAATACGACCCCGACCCCCATTAGAACATATTTTTACTTTACAGTTCAGATTTAACAAAACCGCCAGTGCACAAGACCCATCGCTGTGCTATTTGCGGGTGAACAGTCTGCAGTGAATATGTTTCATTCGTGTTTGCAGAGCTATGCATGAGTGAGAATGAATTCGGATGTTCTGCAAGTTGAAAGCTACTTTCTAATCTAACATCACTGGCCTGATGGATTCACTGTCGAGGAATGACGATTAGCTGTTTAAATGACGTATCATAATGGACATGCGGCCGGGCACATTCACACGCAATTCGCAGTACAAGTGCTCTGATGGTTTCATGGCGCATATACTTACAGGCTCGTTTGCTTCTGCCCTGCATTCATTTGTACATTATTTTCAATAAAAATGCGTAACAAGCACTTTAACATGCGTCGAGGCACATCATAGTCTTGCTGCATAGAGATGCTAGCTTTTAGGGTTAGTGTTGCAATCAGTATATCAAAGGCCAGTCTGCAGAGCTAGTGACTTCTGACATTGATGTGCTACAAATTCGTAAACTTTTGTGTGTTTGGTGAAGCCTTGGGGAAACAAATCGGTAAATTCCCACTTTTCACAGCCTCAGGAAACGGTCTCAAATAGATATTTATATTTCAGGTTATCGATATAATGAACCATTCGATCCCCTTTGAGTTCGATATATCCAGAATCGACTGTATGTACAGGTTTTCAGTGCCATAAATTGAAGAATAAAGATATCAAAATTTTTTGGGTGCAAGACCCAGCCTCTTCATAATTGTTGTATAGGAAATTTTAATAAATCAAGGTTTGAATGTACTATGCACCATCACGTGTGTTCATCTTGAAGTAAGAGTATTATCAGTCACAGCGGCAAAGACTGAACTTGAATTTGCTTGCTATTTACTAGGTGTTAATGTTATTATTTTTCCTTGGCTTCCAAACAAATTGAGTGTTAGTCGCCCACCAGAATTAACTTGGCAGGTGTTTTCTGAAATGTTTTGTGCAATCAATAAAAAGCTAGCCTTCAATGTTAGATTCTAAGAATGTGCAAGAAGTATTGTGGCACGGTTCACTTGTGAAACCTATATGGTAGCATTGAAACTGACACTATTGGCTAATACTATATTAGACTTCTTTATTTGTCCAATATGTGAAGGTATTCATGAGCCACCATTTCTATTGGGCGTTGTTACGAGTTCCAAATATGTGAAGTGGTATTATTCACTTACAGGACCTGCAACCACCAAAGAAGAAGACCAAGAAGGTAACTTTCCTTTTTGAGTTTCCCTTCATTTGGATGAAAAAAGCATGGTTAGTGACCTAAAAAATTTATATAAATTGCTTTCTAATAGCGACGTGTAGATATTCAGAATTTGAAATGTTTATTGATTATACTGTAGAACCCCGCTGATACGTTTTTCACGGGACCGTAAGAAAAAACGCAAGAGCCGGGAAACGCAAGAGCGGAGAAATAGGAAAAAT
This sequence comes from Dermacentor silvarum, assembly GCF_013339745.2. Taxonomy (NCBI): domain Eukaryota; kingdom Metazoa; phylum Arthropoda; class Arachnida; order Ixodida; family Ixodidae; genus Dermacentor; species Dermacentor silvarum. The sequence goes on along the minus strand of NC_051154.1, from coordinate 124,867,981 downwards.
TTAGAAATGAGCGTAGTGTTGAACTGCACACAATATTATTTTAATTCTTACGTGTGAAAAAAAAGTCGTTTCGCCGGAAAGCCGAAGCATCTATTGCGATAGCAAATAAGTAGACAGCTATACAATGTAAGGATAGTAGTTTTATCATCAGTATAAACTTGTAAACATTCGTTTATTAACTATATTAACAAGCATGGTGTCAGCGCCCACAGGCAAACATGAACACATCACACTCGATGAGCGCGGACACGCGTGGTCAAACGCTGGTGTGAGGAAGCGCCGCTGCAGCAGCGAGCGAAGTGACCTTTGTGCTGTTGTCTATCGCTTCAACGCAAACTGGGCGCCGAGAACACAACACTTACAAAGCTACGAGCCACCGACGCACCTACACTGCCTAGACTCTGCCCTCAACACAGATCGCTTTCAAGATACGGCCCGCGCGCCGCCGTGCAGTACGCAATTAATGCTAGAGTACAACGCCGCTCGCTATCCCTCCCTCCTCCCTCGCTTCCTGGCCAGTGCCTCGAGCGCAACAGAACAAGGCGCGCTCCCTCCCTGCTTTTTTTTCTTGCGCGCGCGAAATTAAGTCGCGGTCGTCGGCTCCCCTTGCACGCTTTCACTTGTACATACAGCATACGGCGCGTGGCGACGGCGTTATCGCCCTTGGACTTTATACGGAACATCTATGCGCCAAAACTAATTTTGGGGCCATAACGCGTCATAGACACCATCTTTAGATAGCAAGTACGGATCTCAAAGGCCATGCTTTTGCTAGGGGAAACCGAAAATACGCCATAGGTGCCGCCCCCGGCATCGTCAGTGCCATCGTCAAGCCACCAAGCCAAGCGACATGAAAAGTCAAAATGGCCGATTGGGCCTGCGCGGGGTGGCCATCCACAACTTATGATGCAGGAACGGTCCCACAGTTGCAACGCAACAGCGGGGTTACCAATGCATTGGGTTCTACGGGAGCTGTGCCGGGACCGGCCAAAAACGACATAACAGTCGGGAAAATGCAGCACCCGGGAACGTAACAGCGGGGTTCTGCTGTATTTTTATAGGGCCTTGAAACGCTTGGAATAAGGGCAACACTTAAAAAATATATATATATATGGTTAAACATCGACTTAAAATTAAATCGTTGAGACGAGAGCTACTTTGTTAAATGAAAAACGCTTAAAATACTCATGCGATTAACATTATTTTATTCTAAAACAAAAGAGGTTATTCTTGCCTGCACACACACTTGGGTCACACTTATTGTAGACTGCGGGCCTGTTGATCATGTTGTGTTCCTTCATGGGAACCAGCCAACCGTATTGACAGGTTAATGGTGTCCATCACCTCAACTCAGCGTATACAGTAGAACCTCGTTACATTTTGGGAAAAAAAAAAGCGTGAGGGCAAACGTATTATACAGGAAAACGTACGAGCCGAAATCATTAAAAATGTCAGTTTCACCTGAAAGGCGAAGCATTGATTAAGATAGCAAAGTATTTGACTGTTAAATCAAGTAAGGCTCGTAGTTTTATGAGCAGTGTAAATTGCAGTGAATATCCGCCTGCTAAATAAAGCGTTGGTGTAACATGCCTGAAGACACATGAACAGAGTTTACTCATTATGACTGAGCTCTTGCAGTCTCAACTCTGGCATGATAAGAAGCGCCAAGAGCTGTAAGCGCATGTGCTTGTCCCAAATTGAGCATTCTTTGCTGTGCCTGGCTTCGAAATTTCAACTATGCTGCGTATTATAGGCGTTCTGTGGCCAGGTGTCTCCAAAACTAAGCAGATCACTGACATCCAACACTGGGTGCTCATTGATGCTGCCAGCTTTCTCAGCTCGCCCGTCGGCACATGATCTCCAATACACTGCACGTCGGCTGCGTATGCGCTTGGCCTTGTTCATGCACCGCTCTTGTTTGTGTCACCTCCAACATTTCCCGCGCAGAAAGACGGTGTGCTTCAAGGCATATCTTCTGTTTGTTGGCATCGCACCTGCAAATGATCGCATGGCCACCAACACGTCAAGTGGGCTGAGCCAAGGTTGAGCCAAACGGGCAGCACATGTTGACATTCGATGCCAGCAGTCCAAGCTCACTGACGATGTCTATGTGCTTTCTTTTCTGGTCGTGGTCGACAACTGCGAGTAGGTTAAAGTTCTCCTTGAGGGACCAAGACTTGCGCTTCCTCCATGCCATCGTTGTAGCTGTGGAACAGACAAACGCAAATGTTGCATGAGGGAGCTGTTATCGTGCCCGCGCAATTCCTGGCTGTGCAAGCAGTGCATGAGGGTGGCACATACAGTGGAATCTCGATGATACAATCATGGTAATACGAATTTCCGGATGATACGAATTTTTCTGCGGTCCCGGCCGAGCCCCATTACTTTGCAACGTGCTAGAGAACGGTTGTTACGAATCGATTTTCGACCCGCGTCGGTTGATACGAATAAACGCCGCCCCACCGACGGCCACGAAAGAGAACAGCGCGCAGTCACGCGCGTTTTCCCTTTCTCTTTTGGTGCGGAGGTGCGGACGCGGCGCCGGACAGCGTGGAAGCCGCGACTGAGCGCAAGGAGTTTGAAGCGGTGGCGCTTTTGTTGCTTTGTGCTTTTCTTCTTGTCTCTTCGCTCGCTGCGGCAGCCGCACTTCCCCACGCGCGGCCGCCGCAGCAAGCGAAGGTTCGTGCGGTCTATCGCTTCAAAGGAAACTGAGCGCCGTAAGCACAGCGCATACAAAGGTCAAAGCCGTGTGGAGATCGCTTTCAAGATACGGTGCGCGCGACAACACCGACAGCCGGCACAGGCGCAAAGTACAAGAACGCATTTGTTGGCAGAGTAGGAGCCGCCCCCCCCCCCCCCCCTCCCTCCCTCCCGCGCTACTTTCGCGCTTTGCTCCTTTCGCGTGGGGAGATTGCGTCGCCAGTTACCCTTGCGCTCGGTTGCAAGCATTTGGCGCCGCAGCTCAGCGTCGCCCCCCCCTCCCTCTCTCCCTTCCATGGTCCCACGGCCTTTCGCGCAACGGAAGTCGCGTTTGCTCTCCGCTGTGCTTTCGCTCGCACATACGGCGCACGGTGACGACTTAATCGCCCTTGGACTCGTGCTCTACGTCTTATGCTCCTCCTCCGCATCGCCCTCTTTGATCTCCTCTCCCATCGGTGGGCGCACATCGTGCTCGCTACCGCCCTTGTCGGCGCGATTTTCCCGCGGAAACCGCAATTTCGCCTCACGCGGCTGCACTGTAGCGGCATGCGTATACTACATGGAGTTCTATGGGAAGGTAAACGGGAGTCGGAAAAGGCCACGTTGTAGCCAGTTCTGCACTATAAACGGTTACGTTATAAGTGGTCTATACTGTAAATGCTTTTTACGTACGTGTGCCTGAGTGAGTTCACCTCTCGACTCTCTAATTTAGCTAGTTTTAATTGTGTTTCGATGATACGAATTTCGGCTAATACGAATTTTTTTCGTGACCCCGTGAGATTCGTATCATAGAGATTCCACTGTAGCTTGTTCAGCCAATGCGCGGCACGGTGAGTGTGGGCTGCTTTAATTTCTGCAAACGATGCATACTCGAACTGGTCCTACTCAGAAAGACGTGGCAGGGAATGGCAGCGCATTTGGCAACGGCACTGCTCCACACCTGCGGTGATATAAATGAAGATGCTTATCACGATAGGGTTGGCGGCGATAGTTGTGAATGGGGCATGCGACGACCTACGAGGCGATTTATTGGTATTGGATCAGGAAACTGAGTGTGCGCTGGCATTTTCACGTGACATGGGTAGGCAAGCATTGCGGGGAAGCTGCTGTGACCCTCAACCTTATAGCTGCGGCTCGCCACTACTGTTCTTGATTTGGCTCGCCTTGCATCTTTTCTTGTTTACTTGGGAATTAGTGTTCTGAAAACATATCATACGATCACAGTTTGGCGACAAACTGAACATTGGTTGCCAAGAGATCGTCTTTTCCAGGAACGTATCAATTGGTAAGAAAGAAGCATAGCTATATTGGGTTATTTTTTTATCACCATTGTTGGTGCCGGGAAATCATGCTAAACTGAATAATGTCAACGAGGATCTACTGAACTCATTGTACCAATTTCTTACCCATATTTCCCCCTAAAACTTCAGGTGAGTTGTTGAGTTCACTCTGTTGCTTCAAGGTTTTTGACTATGAACATGCTGGAGAATCAAAACCACTTTGTTAAATCGAAAAGTTTGTAAAATCACATTTTGTTAAGTTGAGCTTTGGCTGTATTTCTGAAGAATTTCTGAAAAAAAGGATCTTATGTTAAGAGAGATAAATAGAGTGCAATGTTTATTCTTCCCACTCCCCCTCAACACGTAGTTCCTCTAGTCTGTGCTGGCACTAATAGCAGTACCTTGCCTATTGCTCTTTTCTCTTTCTCTTGCAGGTATATAAGAAAAAATGGGGCAAGAAAGGTATGTTAAAAAAAATGCCAAAGTTCTTTGCAGCAGCGCGGCAGCTGCACCAATTGCACCCAAGGCCTACATTTATAATTGCTGTGCTGAGTTGCGTCAAAAAACACAAAATTGTCTCTAATTGCCCCCATGCATTAGTTTTCTTACAAAATGGCAGTTACGGGACTAACTTTAATTTTATTTTTCCATTATCTTAGGTGTGAAATGAACAACTGCCACGCATAAAGAAACTGGATGAGTGCTAACTGACAAGTGTAATAAGCATTTGTCAGTACTTGTGCCATTTCTTTTTGTATGTGCGGAAATTGTTTTCTTTCTGCTAAAGTTAATGTAAAAATATGTGCAAGCTAACCTAACTGCAAATTGAAGGATTTCGTTAGTTTCATGATCTCAGGAGATGCTGGGGTCCACCTTGTCTGTATTTGGCTGCAGTTACGTGCAAAAATGTATGATTTTATGCTGCACTTCATTAGCAAGCCCTTGAACCTATGATCATGTTTTCTTGATGACCTATTAATAGTCTACATTTATACTTATCCTGTGAGACAACAACATGCATACAACAGAAGGTGCACTATATTCTGCAAGGCCAGTGGTGGGGCGATTTGCCAAACTATCGTTGTTCACTCTAACACCTGGTGTTAGGAAATGGCTAGGTTTTTTTAAAGATTATTTTTATGTGGGAGCTCGAAGTAATAATTTAATTGGAACTGTTTCATTTGTGTGTGTTGGCTTTGCTTACAGCGTCGAAAATTCTGTGCACAGACTCGTGCATGTGTTTCAAGTGCATATACAGAATTTTATAGTGTGTTTCATGTCATACAAGGAATATCTTAGCGCAGCGAACCAATTGTATTTGTCTAAGCTTGGCTCGAAGCCATTTGGAACTCCGGTGTTTCAATTATGTTACCACTTTAGTTGAATACTACTAGCTTTGTCTTGCCTCAACCAAGGGCTGAGTTTGCTTTATGCTATAAGCATCTCGTATGCTCTAGAAAGCGGAAGGCAGCTGTTTCTTGCATCAACATCACCCCCTAGGTTTCGTATTCGTTTCCTCGCCCTAGTAAATCTGAGCATTTGTATCAGCCTGGTTTGTGGGACAATGTGCATTTATTGAAGCTAAAGCATATTGTATTGAAATAAGTTTTAGATTGACTGGCAGGCATTTTTTTTTTTCAATTTTGCAAGAGGTTAATCATAAAGTCCACTGTAAAAATTGTACTACAATACTGAGATTCTATAGTTTATTAAGAGACGCTTAGTAGGTTTGGGCATTGCATACGAACAATTGCTGTGCATAGATCATCTGGTGACCATAACGTTTGCAAAATTTTACACCAATGTACGTTGTGATAGCAGCTGAAAATTAAAACAAAATCCTGCATGTTGTTTCCTTGATGGACCTACTCTGGTGGCAAGTGAGATGATGTCACACGCAGTGACACTTCCATGTCTCATTCCACCGCGTACAAGTAGCAGCAGTGGGAACAACATGTTGATTCCTGTGAAATGCAAAGGGCTCTGGAAATGTTGCACTCTACATGGGAAGGAAAGAGACAAATAATAAACAGAGGTGGGGGTCACAGGGATGGGGGCTGTGAAAAAAGAGGTGGGCTCTTGGCTCCGATATCTGAGAAGGTCTCTGAGAAGATCTCTGAGAAGGTCTCCATTTGTCTCTGCACTTGCAGAGACAAATGGAGATAGCCTCTGTACGGGAAAAGTAGATTTCCTTGCTTTTTTCTCGCCTACTACTCAAATCTAAAAAATATCTTGTGGTACCATACTCTTTAGGTTGTCATTTATAACCCCTATTATATAATCAAAATTTCAGACTGGGTCTGAAAAGGACTTTTGAGGGGCACTTTGATTGTCTCCATAATTGAAATTTGTTGCTTAAAAATTACTTTCTTTTCATGATATATTGTGCTGCAATTTCAAATTTTCCTGTTTTGAAAACCTGCTCCAGTTGGTTTAGTAAACAATGGAGTAAACAAATTCCTGGTTTAGTAAACATGGATTCATTCTTTACAGATCAAATTAATCTTGATTGGTTATGTATTTAACACACTTTAAAAGTGCATTTCACTTTAACACGTATTACTGGGTTGTTACAATTAACAAACATTTTCTTACAGGATTTCGGAAAGGAAGACGCTGAGGCCATGAACACGTACAGAACATTAAATCATTCTTTCATGGGCAGTACCGATTTCATATTTTTCATTCACAGAAGAAATAAAGGCTATGAAATAGTGATAGCAAAAAATGTTGCTGCATGCAGTTTACTCTAGTGCTGTTGGTAGTTTCAGAAGTGCATGCATATCACTGCCAGAAAATGTGAGTATTTTTTCTACCAGAAAGCAAATTAGTTGACCTCTGCAGTTTTGGGTTCCTTTGCTATTCAAGACTGCTTAAATGAAATAGCGTTTGCTTTAACTGTTCTAAGAAAAACCAGTACTAGTAAATGTTTACCGTCAAGCTGACAATCACCTGTGTGATCAGAGTAGGAGTAACCAGTTTTCATCATGTGCTTCATGGGCACCATGAGCCTACCACCATTATAAAGGGTACGGCACAGCAGTTCTAACATGCCAGAAAACCGAGATCAAGGAAAAATTAGAAGTGTGCAAATCTTGGCAGAAGGAATTTCCAAAGCACTAAAATTTGGCTAGAGGGCCAGGCCATGTCACAACACGCGATGAAGGCACTAATGAGTGGTTGATCTAACCTGGTCACATATGTGTTCGCCTTATGCAAGCCTGTTGTCTACAGATGCCACTGCCACATTTCTGACTTGCTACGGCCTACAGCAATGACAAGATTGTGATAACTTTTCTCTACAGAAAGGCCATACTACTTTACTAACTTGAAGATACATCTAAAAGGGTTATGCTGGATGGCTCCTGAAGCTCGTAACACCCTGTTGTATGGTCACTAATTGCTTTATGTAATTTGTAAATGTAGCACTTTTGTGCCTTCAAATGTCATTGGCTGACTATGGTCAAGGTGGTAGTTTTCCATATGTTTTTGGTACTGTGCTTGCGAAGAAAGTGTGACTCTCTCATGCATCATTGCATGGAGTGACCAAATGTGTGCATACTATCTCTGGAAGCTGCAGCTATGCTATGAACTAAAAGAACAGAAAAATTACTGGGAATGAAGGGGTGAACTTGTAAGAACAATTTGTCCAGATGGGTATTGGGACCAACCAATTGGACCACAAAAAAAAAAAAAAATCTGTTGAGGCTTGTGATATTGACTGGGTCTTTGAAGACAATTATTTGGCACTCAATTTAAGACTTGTGCACAATGCACAAACAAGCAATGGGCAATTCAGCGAAGCACCTATAATTTCCCTAAATGTAACCTCACTTGCTATGTACTGTATGTGAGAGAAACTTGGATCACTGAATACTGCCAGTGTTAAAACATTTTATTGCGATAGCAATCATATGGACACTCCAGGTGCATTTCTGCCGTCGCCGTGTAGTTCCGTGAAGCAAGCGGCGGCATGAAGGTCAATTCGCTGGCTGTTGCTGCCGCGCTTGCTCACTACAGCGTTTTGACAGTGCGTTTCCGTGGCCATCAAGTGAGGTGCGTTCATGTTTCCTTGTGCGCGCGTGACACCATGCTTGTTAATTTAGTTAGTATGCCTATCTTTACAAGTTCATACGGCCCATAAAACTACTATCCTTGCTTCGTATAGCTGTCCACTAGTTAGCTATCGCAATCGATGCTTCGCCTTTGGGGCGAAACTGCAACTTTTATGACACATTTTGTGATTTAAGCCATATGCTGTTCTCCATTGGTTATGCCACACTCCAAATAGGTCTTATTTGCAGACTTGAATTGTTACCTGCTACAGTAGTGGAGAATAAGTTACCATATTGTCACGGCTAAAGCAGCTAACAGCCACAGAAGAAAATGAAGTGAGGGTTTCGTGTCCCTAAGTGGATAAAGTTGGCCCGGCCAATCATTTTTTTCATATTCTGCTGCCGTTTTTTTTTTCTTTAAAGAGAAAACATTTTAGAATCAAGGTTTACACAGCTTGGTTGAAGCTTTTCAATTCTAAATATCCTTACTCTAGGAGCCTCCTCTCTTGGAAAGTGCCACAGGGATATTTGCTCAGCCGTGGAGGAATTTATAGTTAATTCAAAGAGATTTTCTTGAATTATTCAAATTTTACTTTTGTTCATTTCCTCCAATTAACTTTACCAATTTTAGTATTAACAAAGGTTGCCTAATACCATCCAAATCTTAGCCAATCCCCCGCAGTGGGTGTGCGCCATCAGATAAGGCATACTATATCATACCATAACAATTATTCTTGAGCCTCCGAATATACAGCTTGTGTTTGTTGTCACAACGTCGTCCTGTGTGCTGTTCTTTCCGTCTTGTGACACTGCCTCCCTTGTCCCGCTGCTTTATCGTGACGATGCCAGGATCTGTCCACGCTTATGCTGCAGTGATTTCATTCTGACAAATACAGCTTCATCCAGACAACATGCACAATCTCCAGCGTATTATGTCGATGCCTTGAGGAATGTGGGCTATCGGAAACGACTTCATAGTTGACGTCAAAGAGACGTCAGATGACTTTACAGTGAAACCCCGGTGATACGAACCCGGCTGGTGCGAATTTCGGTGTGATACGAATTCGTAACATTCCCCGGCCGAAATACATTGCTCACAATACAAAAAAAAAATCGGCTGTTCCGAACGTGTTGCCGCGCCGCTACGGATCATACGAACGCGTGAGCAACAGCGGCGGCGGACGAGCCAGCGGGGCCACCGGCATAGCGGGATCTGGGCGGGATCCATAGTCGCCAAGCAACCGACTACGTCACGCGGCTGCGCAATCTCTCATTGGTCCCCACGTCAAGCGGACCGGACCACATCACAGCCTAACCGATGCTTAGCGAGAAAGTAGACGAGGACCGCTGCTGCAACGACGACCGAGGCGCAGCCCCGACGGTCAAAACGCTCCCTGCACTCGACGTGCTCAGGCGTTCAGTGGCGTGCGAAAACATTCCCAAGGTCACGTGCGCGCACTTATACGCCTTTCAGAAGGCGATCGTTGACGATTTGGACAAGAAGAAAACGTCCCGTTGATACGTTTTACAAAGGACCGCGAAAAAAAAAAGAGAGAGAAAAAAAAAAAGCCGCAGTTTCGCCCGAAAGGTGAAGCAACGGAAACGCAGCAGCAGCAGCGAGCGAAATGACCTTTGCGCTGTCTCTCGCTTCAACGCCAACTAAACGTCGAAGGCACAGCGCATACGAAGCAACTGGCACTAGGCTCACTTTGTCAACATCAGCAGATCATTTTGACGATAAGGTCCGCGCACTACGCGCACGTCGCAGATCGCTTTCAGGATGCGGCAGTAACGCACCCGCGCGGGTGCGTCGTATCTGCAACGTGCCGGTCGCTTGTGGCAACTTACACCGCACACCGACAATGCTTTCAGCAGCGCGCCAAATCACGTGGCGGCGCCTCCGACCGGCATTGCTCCGACACCGCCAGAGAGCAAAAGCTTAGGCGAGACCCTCAACGCCGCGCGGAGTAAAAAAAGAACCGCGGCGTCACGCCAAGGTCGCCGTTTCTGCGTGGAGCTGGAACACGCGTGTACGTGCCGACGTCTCAGCCAACGCTGCGGCTGCAACGCAGAGGGAAGCAACGGCGGAGGCCCAGTTCGGCCAACGCTCGCTTCAACGGCAGAAACCGAAACTTCAGGGAGCGGGCTAAAGGGCAAGATATAGTCCGACGTAAAGCGCGCGCGCGGCCACGCGCGGCGTGGTTAAGCAACGCCGGTGAAAAGTGCACAATCTACAGTCCGGCGTCACGGCGTAGCCGGCGTGCCCAGCTGCGTCTGGCGCGCTCAGCGCCGCCGGCGATAGAACATATTCTATTTCACGCGGCTGCCGCTAGACCAGAATGCACTGCGCGCTGTAGGGGCAGTGGGCAGAAAGCAAAATGGCGGCTTGCGGCGCTCGTAGTGGAAGCGCGGCTGTGGCTTTCTCAACGTCCGTGGACGATGACAACGCAAGTGAGGATGTATGCACGTGTTTCGCTTCCGCTTTTGACGTAGCCGACGCACTAGCACTAGGACTGCGATCTTCTCTGGCTGTCAGGACAAGTTAACGCCATGCCGTGAAGGCAGTCAAACAGCACACGGAGCGAGACCTGTGAGACCGCATAAGCGCACGCGATCAGATGCGAAGGCGGCGCGCGCGGTGCTCCGGCATGGCGCGGACGCAGCGGCGCGGGCGGACGTGACGTCACGTGCAAGCCATGTATAAGGTATTTTTTTTTTGTGTGTTTGCGTATGTAAAAAATCACGATGTGCTTTCTTGTCGAACTTATGTTTATATTTTCTGCATGACTGGCCCCTAGGCAACTATGTATGTTGGTTGTCTGAAATAAAGTGTCTTCTCTTGTCAAAAAAAAAAAAAAAAAAAGCGCGCAGCTCGAACGGCGCGGGCACATTCTGTCGGAAAGTGACACTGAGAATGCGAATGCGCCATGGATGGCGCGGCCGTGAAGTTGCGCTCCCACACACAGAGATGGCGCTAGCCTCGCGCGGCGTGCGCGCCGAACTGTAGAGGAGGCAAATTTCTTCCACAGGCTGGCGTGGCTGGCGTAGCGTATCCGACTTCGCCTGTGGCGGCTGGCGCGCCGAAAACGCTGGACTATTGACCCTTTTCGCGGCGATCCCGTGGGCGCTGCCATGTTTGATCACGTGGTGACGCGTCCATTTCTTGCCTCAACTGCCTCCGTTGCCTCCGTGTTTACAATGGAAGTGTATGACGCCGGCGCGGCTTAGAAAACCTCTGTTTTCGGAGATATCGTAGACGGAGACTTGGTGGACGACACGAAGCTTTGATCACAGCTTCAGAGAACATGCAAAAGCGCTTTCGGAGCCGATTAAGCTATGTCCAAACGGCGCAAGCAGCGTAATATGGTGCTTGTTCTAAAAGCGGGGCTAAGTATGTATTCCAAGCTATCCAAACATTCCGCTCATGAATTCAGTCAGGATTAGTGTGTTTTGCTCTTTGTTTTTTATTTGGCAAGTATTTTGAAGCAGTGGCTTGTTAGTTTCTGACTCAGTGAAGTTCCTTGGTGCGGCCACTATCTGATTATTTTCTGCGTAATCGCTCGCGGGTGTGCTCAGTTCCGATAGATTTGTTCTTGCTGCGCACAAGGCTTGAAACGTAGCTGTTTGTAGCAAATCTTGTAGCAAATATATATTACAGCTAGTAACTCGCTTACTCTTGTGGATCGTCACGAAACATTCAGCTTCAACCATTCGTGCACCATCGGTGTAGTCCGTCATTTATTGTGCGGATACAGTGCGCATATATTCAAGTGTGCGCCCATTATTCTTGATACGTTGGCGATAGAGTGGGCGTAAGTTTTCCTGCCATTTGGGATCTATATGTGTATAGATAAGGTGCGCGTCATGACACGAAGCGGCGCTACTCCCTTTGTCATTGTTTAACGAGTGGTACTCACGCTTGCCGACGTTCTGGGGATGAAGCCCTTTCTTTGAAGGTTAGCGATACAAGGCTGGCGGATGAGCAAATTTCTGTATCCTCGAGGAAAGCCGTACATCTCGAAGTGCCGATAACACGTTCGGACAGTTGCAGCAGCGGTCCGCGAACTTGGCCACACAGATTCAGTCATGCCAGTCACTATTTCTGCAGCCAACTACTGCACACGTCTTCAATCCACATGATTCAATCTAGCACGATTGGAGCACAGTGTTAGCGAAAACTCAGTTGCATTTCCGACAGCTGATCGCACAGAAGCAAGGTAGAAGCGGTAGCGGTCGCGGTCGCTGAGGAGACGTATGGCGCGCCGCCGTGAGCGCCATCTCGTTTCTCTAAAACAAACTGCTCCGCGAAAAGGGTCAATAGACCTTTTCACAAACCGACGTTTGAGCAGCGCCATTGGCCGACACAAGCGACGTCTAGCGTCGCCGCCATTTTGGACTGTGCGCCTTGCGAGAGCCGGCCGGCCGCACTTCGGTTGTGTGATCTTCGCCGCGCATTATTTCGATTGTTTTCTTCCGCTTCGCTTGTCTTGTGCCGCTTGACTTGTTACATGTTTCACGTGCTCGCGTGAGCGCTCAGTGTAGTGTGCCATGGCAACAGCAAGCCCAGCCAGTAGATGTGGTGTTTCTTCGTCGGTAGCGGCGGCAGCCGCATCTGCTTCGTCGAGACCTGGCGTGCTAATCAGCGGTATATTTCATTGTTATTGCTGGGCACATGTGACCGTATCGTCGATTAAATCTGATCACCTTTACGTTTCGCGATTGAGGGTTGCCTCATTTAGCGAAATCAGGCGCGTACGTAGCTGTCGGGCAATGCTTATATAGAACCAAGCGCCGGCGGCCCGACGACGCGTGTCAGTGGTTGGTAGATATGCGGTGCAGGCGCGTAGCCAGGGGGGGGGGCTGATGGGGCTTCAGCCCCCCCGAAATTTTTTCGTGCCGGCATGCACCGCCGACCAAAACTACCACCGACGCCGGGAATAATAATAATAATAATAATAATAATAATAATAATATAATAATAATAATAATAATAATAATTTATTTCCCATGAAAAGAATTACATGGTGGGGTTCTGGATAAAAAGTTGCACGCTGGCAACTTGACCAGCCCAAAAACCCATCAAAGGCAACAGAGGGCGTCGGGCGCTCATATGGGAGTAAACAGATGGGAAGGTGTCAATTTACAAAAAAAATGTGTATACGAGACAGGTAGTAATACAGTTTAACAATTAGAAAAACAAGTAGTCTGCATTAACAAGGGAATATTCAATTTATACATGAGCATTATAGATTACATAAAGAAAGTCTTATTATACACAAACAGGAAGAAATATATGGAGAAAAAAAAAAAACCTAACATAGCACTATATTCAGGGCAGTATAAACTAAAGCAAATAAAGGGGGGAAAAGTCATACAGTATTGCATATGAACAAACTCATTAAACAACAAGGATTAGTTTGACTGAAAGTAGTTGTGCAGGCTGCATAAAGACAGAAGGTCTATTTCTCGTAAGGCGAGGTTATTGAGTAAAGTCGGAAGTGTATGTCGAAGTATTTGTTGACCATAATTCGTTCTTGAGTGCGGAATGTTCCATTGTTCAGGTGTCCTAGTGTCATAGGCTGCGACATGTTCGTGTAGGCGAGTTATGTTCAATCATTCTGCATTCTGTCTACAATGTCTTTTTCACGCTCGAAAGACATTTCGGCACGAACATTGCGAACTCGGGCTCGATTCATTGCACCTGGGGTGGATTTCGTGGCACCTGGGGTCACGTAACGCAAGGAGCCCCATCCGAGCACGAACTTTCAAGGGCTTTTCGATAGCGTGCGGGCGCGTTGCGGCATCTCGCAGCGGCCGCGGAATCTACGGAGCGCATGGATTTCAATTCCGAAACTGTATGGGTGTAACGTTCTCATAAACTTTTGACGCGAAAGGTGCACTGACATTTCCAAAGGCGTGCTTAAAAAGATTTTCAATTCTGGAACTTTATGGGGTTAATGCTGTTATAAACTTGGACCAACATGCGTGCACTGGAGCCCTCGTGTCCAAGCCGTTCCAGAAATGAAAGCACGCGCTCGCAATCTTCCACACGCACGAAAATACTAAATATTACCGTGACTGTGAGCTAGCAGCTGATAATTTTCTCCAAACATTTGCAGGACGCGTGCCCAATGTGATCGATCAGCTGGACTAGGGCCGGCAAAATAAAATTTGAGAAAACAGGTGAAAGGAAACGGCCTATTATTGAGGAAATTATTTTTGCGGGCTACAAGGTCTGGCTCTCGTTGGCCACAGGGACAGTGGTCCTATGGATTTAAGCATATGCCCCGCTGAAAATACAGGTATTTTCAGAGCCTTTCTTCGCATACGAGCTAATTGTGGAGATACATATCTGAAGAACCATTTGGAAAGTTGCCCCAGTAATGCCTCGTATTTAAGCACAGATGCACAAAACCAAATTATCGAAGTTTGTGGCGAAATTATCAAAGAAAGCCTAGTTGCAAAAGTAGGCTGCTTCTCCATACGTCCTGACGAAATGACGGACATCGCCGGAATCGAACAGCCTACTGTTTGTGCAAGGTACCTAAACAAGGATGAAAACAACATAGAAGGAGTGTGTTTAGGTTTTAGCACCGGAATAGATGCCCTCTCCCTTTGCGACTGCAGGTTCTATGTAAATGTGTACAAACTGTTCCAGATTCTAGTCACCCTTCCAGTGACCACTGCCAGCGCAGAGAGAATATTTTTTAACAAGAGTTTAATAAAAAACTACTTGCGCTCTACAATGTCTGTCGAACGCATGGTTAGACTGGTGCTTCTATACACCCACAGAGACGTCGGCTTCGACGTGTCCGAAGTCATTGACCGCTTCGCTCAACTTCCCCGCCGAGAGAAGTTTGTCCTTTAGATAGCGAAGCAGCAAAAATCGATGCAAGTAAAGAGCTCTGTTCCTTCAGGTCCATAATCTCGTAATTATGAAAACGTATGAGTGTTCGTTAGCTTTTAAAACCGCAGACATTTTAGCCGTTTATTCTAGCAGTTAGCATCATGATCAAAATTATCATGCGAATACGATAATTACGAGGACATCAATAACCAATTTTGACCGACCTTGCTCATTGAAAGCCCGGCCCACGCGGCGTTTGCCGAAAACACACTCGGATATTGGGTAGTATAACTTGCCGCATCATCTGTGGCTTTAGTTTGGCTTTTTCTTTCCTTTTTTAGCTACCTGCTTTTACTTCTTTTTTGAACCGAAGCAATACCCAGTTTAATTTTGGGTGCAGAATATTTGTTGCTGCTGTGCATTCAGTTAAATTACACATTTTCGTACTGATTTCTGCATTATTCCTCTATTATTCTACCCACATGGCGCTGTCGCGACCGCCACATGGCCCGAATACATAACACGGTTTCTGCGATCATAGTTTTGTTCTAGCATAGATCATCTGTCTTTCTGTACGCAAAGTTTACTATCTCTGACTCCGCCACGTGTTTATTTGTCTTGTTTGACGCATAATATACAGTGACGTTTGATTAAATACGTAGATTAATTGGAGACTTAGACGTATATTTAAATATCTCGTTGCGAGGTGTTGTGTATACAAGCAGTGAACTTTGTTTCCAGCGACTCGTTTTTGCCCTTTAGCGAGTTGTATATTCGCATTTGTATATTCCATTCTATCTTCGCATTTCTAATGTATATTTTGCAGAACTCCTACTTTTATGTGACTTCCACAGAAAGGAAGATGAGAGGATTGCCTTTCGGACGGCTTTGGGGCACTTAGACGACAGGCCTTTAAGGAGGAAACGATCTTGGGCGCGTGGCCTCGTGCGTCTGCTGTGTGGAGGGCTACAAAGGCGCGGCTGTGTTTTTTGAAGTGCGCAAGCCTGTATGACCGCCTGTGACGAAACTCAGCGATGAACGCTTAACTTTAAATGTGCAACGTGTGAACTGTGAACTTCTCTCTTCCTTCTCTTTCAATCCCTTCTCCCCCTTCCCGCGAGCAGGGTAGCCTACCGGGCTCAGCATAGTTAACCTCCCTGCCTTTCCCTTATGTCTTCTCTCTCTCCCTCTCCTAGTTTTTATTTGTACTCACTGTTGCGAGTATAATCTCGGTGTAATTACAATACACGACCGGTAACACCTGCTCCTGCGCAATCTATTGTAACGACGGACAGCGTCATTGAGGTTTTTTTCCTGGCTGTTGCATATGTTCAAAAATGTAAACAAGGTTCTTGAATGACGAAGATTCATCAAAATATTTGTCCTCAACTTATTCATTTCATGGCCTTTACGTTCTTCATATCAGCTGTATACACTGCTTTGCTGGTATAGTTCTAATGTCTGTGTGATATTTTCTTTCCTTATTAAATAGACAAAAAAATAAACGCGGCCGCATTGATATCAGTTATTTCTGCCAGAATTTTTAGGACATCCGAATATATTCTTTTATGAAAAAATACATATTTTACTTGACAGTGCGTAGCGTTCAATAATTCGTTTGCAGCATCTAATATACAATGGCATTAGCAATGCAGTTATTATTCATGTATTTGATCCCTCGACAACTTCTATAAGGAGGAGGCCGCGCTGCAACCTGAGCCCCCCCCGAACAAAATTTCTGGCTACGCCACTGATGCGGTGGTTACTCCATACGCTTCCGACGCAACTGAACAGCTCAATCATGCAAAATTTATTGGATCTGGTGCAGTGCAGGGTGCTTATAACCAAATGTCAAAGCATAAAGCGTGGCGATCGAGCAGCGCGGTACCTGCAGCGAACCGACGCGAGGCAGTGATCAGATGCCAGCGCGACTGATACAGCCCAGGTGCTAGATTTTTATTTTTAGTATTTATTTATTTATACATACTGTCAATCCCAATAGGGATTATAACAGGACTTGTTATAAAGATATATTTGTTTACATGTATTTTACGCTTGTTTACCTGGGATGGCTTTTCTTTCGAATGTCTGAATTTAGAACAAGCTTCGCTCACGGTGAACCTTAACGTAGATCGTGCGCGAAGTTTGTATTGAAGATATCGCGTACGGCAAGAATTGTTCGTGTGCGCTATCTCTGAAGTGAAATAAGCCAATAATATTGCAGCGTTAGGGCCATCTCTGCTCTTTCTCTTGTTTCCATTACACCGTCTCACTGTGCTAAGTTCATAATAAAGTAATGTCGAGTCTTAACAATTCTCGAATAAATACATATGCATATGACTGTAAACCACTACTGACCGTGAGTGAAAAGCGCTTAGTGGTCAGCGAAGCCGTCTCTGCACGCATGTAAGTATTTCACTTGATCGACTGTGCGAATTTTTTTTCGTTACTGTTATTCTTGCAAGCATGATGCTATTGTCCGCGTACCCATGCGAATACCGTTTTTTTACGTTCTTACTTGCGCGGGCTCATTTAGCGCATTTCTACGCCACGCATAGCGCATTACGGTTCCCGAACTCAAACACTGGCGCTAGGCCACACTGATGAGGTTGACACGTTCGTTTTTGCATTCTCTTGCTGCCCTAGCACAGAGACAACGCTCAAAGATGGATGAGCTCGATGCAGCACCACACTGTTGAAGTTAATTACCTTTATGGGCAGGGCCGCGTAGGGTGCGTGTGAACGCACAGACAATGTTTTGGTGGACACAGGGTCTGCATACATCTTCCATAGGACACGATTTTTCCAGATCGTTGCGAAGTGTATTTACCGACTAGTTCTCTCGCAGAGTGCTCCAATTTATCTTATACCGGTGTCACACGGCCACTTTTGATAGCGATCGAGACCGATCTGGATCGGAATGTTCGACCGCTATTGGCTCCCTTCCGCAGATTGAGCAAAGAATCCAATCGCGACCAAGAAATTCGACCCATATCGGGCTCGATCACGACCAAAAGTGCGCCGTGTGACCCCCCGTATTAGGCACTGGAATGAAGTCGTGTTTGAAAGAATAACAAATGTAGCCTCTGCCACTACATACGAGAAAATATTGCATCGAAGAGCTGACAATTCTCGCAACCTGTTGGGAAATGTGCCGAAAAAAGTTTACCAAAATGCGTTATTTTACTGATGTGTGCATTACATTAGACTGAAATGCCAAGTCCTCAGGTGATGCAGGAAACCGGCGAAGCGTGAACATAGGCTCCGTACAGTGAAGTTTGCTGCGATTGCTGCGCCATCTGTCGCAGCGCCGCCAACAATAATGAGACGGCCAAAGCGCGCGGGGGTATTCGTAGGTGCGGCGTCGCCGGTGCTGTTCGGTCGTTTCTGGCGCTGAGACAATGTCATCCTTCTGCTCGACTAATTCTGATCCATCGACTGAAAGCGTACGGAAAAGGAAGAGGAACAAGTGCCGGTACTGCTGCGTAAAAAACTGGCACAGCTACGAAGGCCAGCCTGGCGTGAAATTGTACCGATTTATTCCAGGCCGTCCGTGGGAGCAAGAACGACGGAAAAGATGGTGTTGTTGCTGTTCGAAAAGTAATTGCGAAAACAGCGTTTTCTTAGTGTCAATGTAAATATATGCTTTAAGGTCTAGCCAGGTCTAGCTGCTTGAGGTTCTGCAACTGTATTTGTGTGCTTAGCGCGGTTGGAAGTGTATGGAGCACGTTTTGCTCAGCAAGCTTGCGTAGCGCGAGATTTTACGCCCGAATTTGTGCCTCAAATGCTCTTGTAGGCTGCATGCGAACCTTTGTTGATTTGCTTGCATGCGTGTAGTCCGGTAATTAGTTGTTAAATTGCGTTTTTCTGTGATACTTTTAGCGAAGTAAGTAAACTCGGTTTGCCTTGATTTTGGGGGTAGTGGTGGTGCGTGTAACATCTAAACTTCAAATGCCTTCACCAAGTGGCGCCCGCCGTGAGACTGCTCGCTCTCGTCAGCGCTTTGTGGCGTGTTTGCCTCGTTTACCGTCTCGTGAAGAAGTCATTCGGTTACTGCATGTGCGCTCTTGCTTGCGGCCTCATGCATAGGGCACTGTGTCGTCAGTATGACCTGCCTAATATTCGCAACCATACTCCTCTTGTTTTATTCAGCGAGAACGACGGCTCGCCGTGGATGCCGACGCAGACGAGCAGAATCTGCTCCAAACACTTCGTGAACGGCGGAGTACGCAATAAAGGAAAAATCGACACCTAGAAACGCTTCATTTATAGATTTACAAAAATGCGTTTCTGCGTACGTCGGCCACGAAATGAACGAAATACTGTAAATAGCAGAGTTGCAGTTGGATATTTCTGTGACCACGCACCGGAGTACCTGGCAACGTAGCAAAAACGACGTGTAATCACCGAATGTCGATTTGGGACTGTTGTCATTCAAAAAACGTCGCGGTAGCATAATCTTGGTTTGAGCTAGTTGCAATGCACCGC
Source organism: Dermacentor silvarum (assembly GCF_013339745.2). NCBI lineage: Eukaryota > Metazoa > Arthropoda > Arachnida > Ixodida > Ixodidae > Dermacentor > Dermacentor silvarum. The sequence goes on along the minus strand of NC_051154.1, from coordinate 124,848,611 downwards.
AAGCTCCCGTCCTGTTTGTGTGTTCTTCGTCTTCGTTTAACTTGCACCGCAGATTTTCCTCCAATAAGTCGTGGTAGCGTGTGCGCTTCCGCTTATGCGTCAAAACCACTTGCTGATATAAAAATGCATGCATGTTCTCCCTACCTGCAAGGAAACGTCGTACACTTGTTTCCCTTGCTGAGAGTGACCGACGGCGCCCTCAAGTCGGCGCTGTCAGTCTCCTTCACGTCGTAAACGTGGCCCGCCACATACAGCTTGTCTCCTTTGTCGAGTATAGGCGCACGAAAGTAATTTTCAATACAGCTTATCCGCTTAAAGCCGCAAAACAACACACGCGATATTTTGAACGTCACGCGCGCGTTGAAACACGTTCAGTCGCTGCCGCGGGGCTTGGAGCAGCCGTCTCAGTGTTTCACATTCCTACCACCATTGGCGCTGCACGGCGCTTTGCCGTAGCGCCCTCTGTTCATTGTACGGAGCCTATACCACATCGCGGCAGTGGTCTCGCGGAGTGCTGTGTTGTGGACACACTTAGTCGCTAAAATCGTTATTTTCCGCTGGTTGTTTGTGCACCCATAAACTGCACAGTGCTGGCCTGTAGCCTTTTGATGAGTATATATGCCATTATTTACGAGCGTAAGTCATTCGTGACAAAAATAAACGGAAACATCGAAGGAAAGCTACCACTCCGCAATGCAAGCGCAAGGCAAGCTCACAGTCCAGACCAAACAGGCAACACTGACACATACTCTCCACGCCAGACCGTCGGGAGCGCCCTCGTGAAAATGTCTATATCTTGGCCTTTTGGCCGGCGGGAGCGGCGGACGCGCACGGAGGCAGTCGAAGGCGAGGGGAGGCCAAACCGCTTCCCTGCCGCCCTCCTCCCTCACCTGCGTCGGTCCCCGCGCGCGCCCGTCGCCGTGTCGCCTCTTCACAACCACAATCTCGCTCTCTCGCCGTGCCTGCGCCGCCAGCTCCCTTAAGTTTCGTTTTCAGCCGCTATCGCGAAGCGAGCGCGGGCAGTTTCGTGGCCCTCGCTCAATATGTGCTTGCGCGCCGCGATATTTCACGAATCGCTCCGTTCGTACGTCGTGCTATGGTGCACGAATATTTCAAAAATAAGTCCTTTTAATTCGAACAAATTTTTGGGCCCCTGCGAGTTCGAATTACCGAGATTCGACTATACATTGAAGTCAATGGGATTTAGGTCGGGACCGCGAAAACGCGACGTAGCAGACGGGAAAACGCAGCAGCGAGGAAGGTATCAATGGGATTCCACTATTAGAATTTTTTTCTGGTAAAAATAAATTCATTTTTCTGTATACAGTAAAAGCTCGATGATACGATCACGGCTAATAAGAATTTCCGGATGATACGAATTTTTCTGTGGTCCCGGCCGAGCCCCATTACTTTGCAACGTGCTAGAGAACGGTTGTTACGAATCGATTTTCAGCTTGCGTCGGTTGATACGAATAAACGCCGCCCCACAGACGGCCGCGAATTAGAACAGCGCGCAGTCACGCGCTTTCTCTCCTTCTCTTTTGGTGCGGAGGCGCAGCGCCGGACAGCGCGGACTCCGCGACTGGGCGCGAAGAGTTTGAAGCGGTGGCGCTTTTGGTGCTTTTGTACTTCTCCTTTTCTGTGAGCCGTCAGATGGAGTGGCTGCTGCGCTTCGGGCCGCGTTCTTCGTGTTTGCGCCATTTTGCCTAGTCGCAGCGAGCTATGTCTTGCAAGCGGAAAGCACTCTCCTTTAAAGAGAAATTAGACATTCTTCGAAAGGTCGATGAGGATCCCAAGAGGAAGCGGACGGAGTTGGCTAAGGAGCTAGGCCTCGCAACGTCAACACTGAGCACACAATTGTTGCACAGCGAGACTATCATGAAAAACGTGCTTTCGTTCAACGTCAACGCGAAGCAAGCGAATTCGAACGCGCTTATTTCGAACATACCGCGCACCGACAATGCTCTTAGCAGCGCGCCAAATCACGCGGCGGCGCCTCCGACCGGCATTGCTCCGACACCGCCATAGAGCAAAAGCTCAGGAGAGACCCCTCAATGCCGCGCGCGAAGGAACGGAAAAAAAAAAAAAAACGGCGGCGGAAATTTCACCCTCTCGCAAATTGCAAGGTCGCCGTTTCTGCATCGCGCCGGAACAAGCGTGTACGTGCCGACTAGAGTGTTCTAGACAACCGTATTCTAGCACACAATAGTGCCGACGTCTCAGCCACGCGGATAAAATGGCAGTGAACCCTTCTCTATTTTCTAGTCACATGTTGACCTTGCACGCTGCGGCAGCAGCGCAGAGGGAAGCAGCGGCGGAGGCACAGTCGGGGGCCAACGAAACTGCCACGCCCGCAAACGCTCGCTTCTCGATAACGGCAGAAAACGAAACTTCAGGGGGCGGCTAAAATAAGCTGGCGCCAGCACGGCGGCGGGCGCCAACGGAGATGTGCGCACGGAGTCGAAGGTGAGAGAGCTACGAGGGAGTTGAGAGGGAGGGCGAGGGGAGCCACCGAAGCGGCGGAGTTGACGCGGCCAAATCGGCTTCCCTGCCGCCCTCCTCCCTCACCTTCGACGGTCTCCGCGCGCACCCGTGTGCCGGCGCCGCCCGCTCGCTCCCTGAAGCTTTGTTTTCTGTCGTTATCGGGAAGCGACCGTTCGCCGGCGTGGGCAGTTTCGTGGCCCGCGCTTGCTATGCGCTTGCGCGCCGCGATATTTCTAGACTCGCACCGTTCGTGCATCGTGCTATGGTGCACGAATACTTCAAAAATACGTCCTTTTAATTCGAACAAATTTTCGGGCCCCTTCGAGTTCGAATTATCGAGATTCGACAGTAGTTTTAATTGTGTTTTGATGATACGAATTTCGGCTAATACGAACATTTTTCGTGACCCCGTGAGATTCGTATCATCGAGCTTTTACTGTATTGTGTATGTTTTGATGATACGAATTTCGGGTGATACGAATATTTCACGCGACCCCGCAAGATTCGTATCACCGAGGTTTTACTGTATATGGGCCGAAGTACCGCCTCAATAGTTTCTCTGAAAGGCCATGACGGCGAACAGGAGTCCAGACCCAAACTCTCTCTCCAGGCTCGTAGGAGACTTTCGGCGGCAAAGGTTATAGTGCCCTGCATCGTACTCCTGCTGCCGACGTATGCGTGCAAGTTGTCTGGCTTCTTCAGCGCGCTGAGTAATGTCAGCATCAGTTTCGATGCCATCGGCATCCATGTTCATGTGGCAACATTGCGTCCAGCATGGTTGTGACATCACGACCGTGGAGAAGGCGGAACGGTGTCATCCTCGTCTCTTGCTGAGCCGTATTGCATACCTGCCAACCTGAAGACTACCAAATTCGTACACTCGCGACGGGGGGAGGCAGTTTGTCTTTTCAAAAAGCGGCACTATAATTTGCAGGAAAAGACAACATGCCCTGCTGAGCTCTGCTGATAAAAAATAAAACGCGTTCCTCACGGGACACATGGCTAGCTTCAGATTCCTCAGTCTGAAGTTTTAGCTTTTTTTTTGCTTGAGGTGCATTACTTCCTTTTTTTCTCTTCAATGAGGGTCCATCTTCATCAGTGTTTTTTTTTTGTCCAAGACCCACAGCACTCCTGGGAGTTTGTGCGCAGCTCTTGGGTGTTAGTCCAGAAGTTCTTGGGATTTGGTAGGACTCCAAAAACAAGCTCTGCTTGCCGCACTTTTTGGATTCACACACAAAAAAAAGCTGAGAAGTGGCTTCCACTGGTCCAGTAGCCTGTTTAAGCACTTGCCCAAAGACAGCCAACGTGTAGGCGAATGCTTTAAGATCTTCCTGACGTCGACGTCATGCATCTTTTGGAATTCTTTCAGTCGGTCTTTCCGTTTCGAGCTTTTCTCGAGATAAAAAAAAATGTCAACCAAAGCTCATCAACTTTTACAGGAAGACATGAAGCTGCTTTCTGGGCGGCCAAGTTAATGAGATGGCACGGGCAACCAACTCGAATCAAACTTGGCTGAGCTTCTCTCAGCACTGTAGTTACGCTGTTTTTCTTGCTGATAATTACATTGGCATTGTCTGAGGACATGGCCAGAAGGTTTTCTATAGGTAGATTCCTAGACTTCATTTCGTCAAGAATCAAATGTCCGATATTTTGACCGGTCGCCTCACCTTCGATGGTCCCGAGGCAAAGAAGGCGGCTTTCAACTCTAGCGGCTTCCTTAACATAATATGTCGCAACAATGGGGTAAAGCTGCGAGTCCCTACTGTTGCTCCCGTCCACGGCGATCGAAAACGGCCGCTGTTTAAGCGCATCCAGCAAAGGAGCCATGTCGTTCGCGGCCATTTCCCGAAGGATCGCCGTCGTCTTCGTTCGTCCACACGAACGAAGATTCGTTCGTCCACACGAACGAAGACGACGGCGATGTTCCCCAGTGCTTAGCTTCATCGCACCTGGGGAACATTTTCCGGAAAAGTGGTGCAGCGTGGTCACTGACGCTCAGCGGCATGTTATGTTCAACTAAAAATGCAGTGAAAAGGCATTCAGCCCAAATCACGCCAAAGTCGCTGTCGTTTCTCACATAACTTGTCAGGCTTGCCTGGTTGTCCGCGGCTCGCAGAGACGCCTGGTGCTTTTTCGAAGCGATGTGCACTTTGATGTCGGCTCTGCCACCATGCGAAATGTTCACATCACAACAACACACGGTGCAAAATCCGAACTTGTCCCCTTTCTTTGACGGCACAAAACACGGGAATTCTGTCGTGTACGATTTCAAGAACACTTGAAAGTACTGCCGAGGCTTCGAGCATGCCATTGCCAGTCGTTACGAATCCGAAGAGTCGCAGTGCGCCGAATGCAGCTACGATGCAGCAGCTAGTTGCACAATAGAAAACGAGGCTAACACAATTGGCACACCGGCAAAAAAAAAAAAAAAAGAAGGCCTAACGAAGACGACACAGGGGTGACCGGAAGCAACGACGGGCTGCAGCATCCTATCCAGAAAATGCCTGTCGCATCGACCCAAAATCACTGTCGTTCCTGGTGGTGCCACTATCTTGAAAGTGGTGAAAGCAGCGCCCCCTTCCAACAAAAACGCTTTATTAGAAAAATTTTGCGTGAAAAAAAAAAAGTTTTCCGTACGAGTTGTCTATATTCGTAAAATCGTAAGATGGTTCCAAATTCGTACATTTTACGGAAAATTCGGAAGAGTTGGCAGGTATGGTATATCTATTGTATGCAAAGGTGACATAAGGCAGTATCTCGTCCCAGTTTTTATGCTCGACATCAATATACATGCAAAGCATATCCGCAAGTGTCTTATTGAGGCGCTCCGTGAGTCAATTCGTTTGCGGATGGTACGCCGTTGCTTGCTGGTGAGATGTACCACTAAGTCTTAAAACTGTGCCCAATAGCTCGGCTGTGAATGCAGTTCCTCTATTAGTTATTATTATTACTGTGGGGGCGCCATGTCTCAATACGACATTCTCTTTAATAAATCGAGCTGCTTCACTGGCCGTTCCTCGCGGTAGAGCTTTGGTTTCGGCGAGTGAGATAGTCCGTGGCTACGATCCATCGCTGTCCCATCGGTGAAATTGGAAATGGGCCTAGCAGATCCATTCCGACTTGTGCAAGTGTAGTTCTGGGTACTTCGATAGGATGGAGGAAGCCTGCTGGTTTGACGGCTGGCACTTTCCGCCGCTTGTAATCAAGGCATGTCCGGACATACTGTTGAACGGTTGCCGTCAATCTTGGCCAGTAATACCTTTGTCTCACACTGCAGAGCGTTCGTGTGAAGCCCAAATGGCCGGATGTTGCGTCATCATGGCATGCCTGCAACAATATTTAATTCCTGAGTGATGGTGTGACAACAAGCAAGTTTGGGCTTCCTTTCGCAGGAAGGTTCACCTTATAGAGGATGTCGTTGCGTAAGCAAAATGATGGAAGTCCTCTTCCGAAACGTTTTGGCCCAGTAGAAGTGCGACCCTCCAGGTACCTAATAATTGGCTCCAATTCTGGGTCTTCGCGTTGCTGCTGTGCGAGCGTAGTCGTGTTGACAACTGCCAGAAACGCTGTAGCGTCGTCATCTTCTGCACTTGCAAGTTCGAATGGGGCGCAAGAAAGGCAGTCGGCGTCCGTATGCCGCTTTCCCAACTTGTACACAATAGCCATGTTGGATTCTTGAAGTTTAAGGCTCCAGCACGCCAATTGTCCTGATGGGTATTTTAAGTTTGTCAGCCAACGAAGTGAGTGGTCGTCACTGACAACATCAAACGAGCGGTCGTACAAATATGGGCGAAATTTTATCATCGGCCAAACCACTGCAAGACACTCTTTTTCTATGGTGGAATCATTTTTTTTCTGTGCGGGAAAGGCTTCTACTTGCATAAGCAATTACTTTTTCAGCGCCGTCTTGCCGCTGTACAAGTACAGGTCCTAAGCTGATATTGCTTGCATCGGTGTGAACCGCTGTCGGGGCGTCTTCATCGAAGTGTCCCAGGACCGGTGGATTTTGAAGGCGTTGCCGTAGCTCGTCGAATGCTTTCTGCTGATCTTCATCCCATAGGAATGCTAGATCTTTTCTGGTGAGGTGTGTCAATGGTGGTGCAATGCGTAAAAGGTTCTGAATAAAATGCCGGTAATATGCGCATAGGCCTAAAAATCGTCTCATTGCCTTTTTGTCGGACGGAACAGGAAAATGTTCAACGGCAGCTATCGTTTCCGGATCAGGCCATACCCCCTCGTTACTGACATGGCCTACAAAGAGAGTTTCTTCGAAGCCAAAATGGCATTTTTCCGGCTTAAGCGTAAGGCCAGCGGACCGGACCGTATGGCTTGGAAAACAGCACGTAGGTACTTAAGTGCTCGTCAAATGGTCGCAGAGAATACAGTCACATCGCCCAGATATACTAGGCACGTTTGCCACTTGAGGCCTGATAGAACGGTGTCCATTAGCCGCTCAAATGTTGCCGGCGCAGAGCACAAGCCGAAGGTAGGGTGGCTAGAATGGCCACCCATTCTAGCCACCCTACCGAACCCTAAATTCATAGAGGCCATCAGGTGTCGCGAACACTGTTTGCTCGCGGTCTCTTTCGTCTACTTCTATTTGCCAATAGCCGCTTCTTGGATACATTGACGAGAAATAACGTGCATGCCGTATTCTATCGAGAGAATTGTTTATGCGGGGTAGCGGGTAAACGTCCTTCTTAGTGACCTGGTTGAGCTTGCGGTAGTCGACGCAGAAACGCTAGGTGCAGTGACTAACACTACCGGCGATGCCCAAGGACTCTTCGTTTGACGGCTGAATAACGTCATCTTGAAGCATTTTCTGCACCTGGTTTTCTATTGCTTCGCGTTTTCGCGCTGCCACCCGGTACGGGTTTTCCCGTATGGTTCTGGCCGTTTTGTCTGTAATATGTAATTCGGTGTTTGGTGAGCGGTGTTTAGCCAACTTTGGACGTCAAAGAGAAACAGTTCCGAAACTCATCAATAAGTTTGAGGAGTCTTTCTGTGTAGGTAGCAAACTTGGGCCGACGTCAATGGATAGAGGCACGGTCGGTTGGCCGGCGGAATCGTCTTGTTCAACAGTCATGCAGTCGGTAACCTCATTGAGCTCTTCCATGTACGCGACTGCCGTACCTCTTGTAAGATGCCGGCGTTCAGGGCTAAAGTTTGTTAGTAGGACGTCCGTCTGTCCACGAGTAATGTCAACTACGCCTCTTGCAACTGATACGCCATGGCTAAACAGCAGAGCAGGAATTTCTTTGGCGATCATGTTGGAGCTGCTTGGCGTGTCGTATGTTGCAGGCACAAGAGCGCTTGAGTGCGGAGGGATGGTCACATCGTCATCGAAGATACGTAAATGCTCATGTCGCTGACCGTCACAGAGTACGACCGAATCTGCGCCCATCCAAAACGTGACCGACCTGTCTGCAATGTTTATAATAGCGCTGTATTCGGCAATATAATGAAAGTTGCAACAAATGTCGATATTAATTCTGGCCGTGCATTTGCCTGTTGGGGTCATCAGTTGACCTCCTGCAGTTCTTATGTGGGGACGAGTCCATGATGTCTTGACTTTATTATAGCTATTGGCGAGTTCTGGCTGATTATCGAGAAATCGGCCCCAGTATCTACTAACTCAGTGTTGCGGAATGGGCCCCCCATTCCATTCCAATTCCTCGGAATGGAAAAACTTAGCCCATTCTCGCTCCGGGAATGGCCAGGTAGTTCAATTCCATTCCTGTAATTCCTCAACATAGGAAAGACATCATGATAGTTTTATCGAGTTACAGATGAACACACCATAAAGCTGATGTCATCAGACGCGTTAAGAACTGCAAAAATATGCATAACACGTTACCAAGGGTCGAGGGAAAGTAGCTTGGTGACATACACCTGGCACATTACAACCACCCTACAAATTTCAATAGGGGCAGTTCTCCCGCTACCTATAGTATTTGCAGAGTGGCGAAACCAGCTAAATTGAACATAAGTTGGGAGGTGGTCACTTGAGTCTCTACATCTGTCGACCAGCTTGCTGAGGACAGAAGGCACAAACGTCAAGTCGAGACAACTGCTGTAGGATGTGCCACAAATAAATGTAGGAGATCCGTCATTGAGCACATTTAGTCCCTGACTACACATAAAGTCGGCCAAATTTTTGCCACGAGTGTTCGTCATAGTACTACCCCACAGGGGATGGTGTGCGTTAAAATCACCAATCACAATATGCAGACCTTGCGATGCTTGCAGCACGGACATCAGGTGCAATCAATCAATCCTCGCTCTTGGGTGGATGTATCCTCCAATGACTGAGAATGTGCGCCATCTGTGCTTTACAGTAAGGCATACATAATCGTTGGTAGTATGCGATGGGACTTCATGTCTGAAGTATACCAGATCATGACGTACACAAACTAATACTTTGCTTGAGGTTTGGTCGTTACGAGACCATTTACGGACATATCCAGAAATACAAAAAGAAGAATTCATATTAGGTTCACAGATAACAATAACTGGAAATTGGTACTTAAATACCCGCTATCGGAAATCCGACAAACGACCACGAAAACTCGAGCATTCCATTGCATAACAAGTGAGTGTCACATCCATTCTTCAAACATCATCACCGTACTTGTTTAGTGAAGAACCACTAGACGTGGTTCCAATACTTCAAGTAGCTGCACGGCAGCCTTAACAGTCGGGGTATTTAGGCTGGAAAAAAACGTGAGCATTGAGCCCATAAAATTTTTCAGCATACTCTGGACGTCAATATCGTCCGTCTTTTCAGTCTCTTCATTACGTGTAGGAGGGGTCTTGAAGGTAACGAGGGCCACTGAGCCTCCGATGTGTTTGGGGTCGATGACGAGTCGCCTTGCACTTTCGTAGAATGTAAAGGCTTTGGGGCACGTGTGTCTTCATTCCTCTTACGAGGAAGTGGTGGAGGCTGCACTTGAGCCATCGATCCTTCTACGCGAGGAACGCTGTGGTCCCGTTGACATCGGTGCCGTGAACGGCGTCTGCGGCGGTGGATAGCCTTTGCCGCTTCCCTGTGTGTGGAATGGTCTCGAACCATCTTCTTCAGAATACCGATTTCATTCCTGATCTTTGGGCATTCTTTTGAGGTTGCGTCGTGGGCACCAGAACAATTTGGACACTTTGCAGCAGCGTTGCAATTGCTGTCGCCATGAGGTCCACCACAACGTTTGCATGTTACTGCACCCCTGCAAACTGCACTGACATGTCCAAGTTTCATACACTTATGACACTGTAAAACCCTCGGCACGTAAGGGCGTACCGAATGCCTCACATAACCAACCTTGACATGTGTTTGCAAAGTTTCCGATTGAAATACTAGTTTCACACAGCGGGACCGTCTAAAACGGTGAAAGCTGAGCACAGGAGCCGACGATGACAGCAGCTTCGCGAGGTCAGCATCTGTAATCTCAATGTTCACGTCGTAGATGACGCCTGTTGTCGCTTCCTTGCCGTATGTGCGGAATGCGCGAAAGGGAATGCTTCCCAACTGCCTCACGTTGCATCCATCAAACAGACTGGACTTTATATAAGACGTCTGTCGATGCTGGCTGTCAGAGTCTGACATCTTCATCTGCAATAGAGGACATCATTGCGTCTGCCCTGCGGGACAAAACCAGAGAAGTTAGCGTACCGAGACACAGATCATCGGTCGACACACAATATGAGGCCCTTCGTGCAACCCGTCGCCGTGCGGAACGGCGATACATTGGAACAAAGTCACCGTTGGATCTTTCGAACTGTCGCCGAACTCAACGACATGTTCTTCGTCATCTCGACAAGCTTGATAGGCAGCGTTGGAGGGAATTCTGTGGATCCCTAGACCCAAGACAACCTCTATCCAAGATCTGGCGGGTCATATGAAGTCTTCAGACAACTCCACAACAAAAATATCCATTCCATGCCGCGGCTCTACATCAACGCCGGACCGAATTGGAGGTAGCAGAGGACTACTGTAAACTTATTGTGGACACGTCTAATGCAGTGAGTTCATCGCTTGTCACCATTGCGCCCCCATCTCCTGATGAGCGACTCGAAGTACCTTTTACGATGCAAGAGCTTGACGCTGCAATTTCTGTTTCCTGACGCTCATCGGCACCAGGACCTGACGGAATCACGTACGCTGCACTCCGCCATCTTGGCACAGAAGCATGACGTATCCTTCTATCTTTTTATAATGCTACGTGGGAGTCAGGAAATGTTCCAGATAGCTGGAAATGCAGTCGCATTGTAGCATTACTTAAACCGGGGAAGTGCTCTAACGAGCTTTCCTCCTATAGACCGATTGCCTTAGCCAGTTGCGTCGGCAAAGTAATGGAAATAATGGTTTTGTCAAGGATGGAGTGGTTCCTAGAGAGCAATCATTGCTTTCCTGATTTTATGAATGGATTCAGAAGAGGGCGTTCTTCGATCGACGGTGTTATTGACTTGGTCTCCACTGGTGAACAGGAAAGAAGTCGCCGCCGGTTAGTTAGAGCTGTTTTACTGGATATTAAAGGGCCCCTAAACCACCTCAGATATTTTTTGAACATTTCAAGTAAACACGCGCATCGAGTTCAGAATGCAATCACGATCAACGATTCCAAACGCTGCAGCGCTACGCGCCGCGGGCGCGCCACAAAACCCAAAAAACAATGCCGTCCTCCTCCCCTCGCCTTTCCGGAACCCCAGCGGTCGTCACGACGTCAGCAGGGGGAATCTGGTGATGTCAACGATGGAAACGATGTCCATTGGTCGAACAAGAACCTACGACTTCCGGTTTGTCTGCTAGCAGGTACGCGCGCTCCCTGCTCGTCCTCGCCGTGTTGCTCGCTTGTGCGCGCTTGCGCATCGGTATTTACAGCCCGCAACGCAAGTGCCAAATCGCTCGTGTTCCTACACAGTCATGCTTAGCGGTCTGATTAGCTGCGCGAACAGAGTGCGACAGTGTTGGCCTTTCCAGACGTGCGCGCAACACGCTTCGCATAACACGCGCCGGCACCGCAGCAACATCGGATACCCGAGAAGCGCCGAGTCCACGTCCACGTTACCGGCACGCTAACTCGCCGCACGCCGTTTGCCATTCGCGGGCCGCCGTTCGACAGCGGTTTTGCTCGCGAGCGGCGAGATTTCCTTGCCGTACGTAGAGAGGATGAGACCGGGACTCATTTGTGCGGCAGCCTCACCGCCGCTGATCGCTCTACGGCGCCGATATCGTCCTAGGCCTTTTCCGGTTCCCTTCAAAGCTAAAGCGGAGGGCGCTTCGAAATGAATTACCGACGCTTACAAGCCGCAATATTTTCTTATCGTTGTTATCGCTCTTCGCAATAATTGTACACAAAGAAGAAAAATACGCTGATATTAGCGGCGCCGTCGGCTGTGATGCGAGCACAGCCGAGCCGGTCGTCTCGCGTGCACTCAGCAGCAGCCGATGGGTACGTTCGATTCGCCTGCACCGCATGAACCAGTTCACGAGGTGCTGCACCTTGCCATTCGTTTCAGCGGTGCAGCAATGGCGCCTGCTGAACCACGCCGTTCGTTTCAAAAGGTGCAGGAAAGGTGCAGGGCTGGTTCATGATTTTGCTGCACCCACTCCGCTGTCGGTGCCGCCTTGGTGCAGGCGTACAGGTGCGCGGCAGCAGCACAGCAGACGACACAGCACATGGGCGCGAGTGCCGTTGAAACCCCGCTTATGCACGTCTGATGTGTCTACGCAAGTGTGGTGTGTATTTACGCCCCAGAATTCGATCATATCTGCAGTTCAGGTCTTCTCAAACTTACGCAGTCCGTGCACATTAGTCGGACATAACATAACGCCTGCACCGCGTCTGCACCTTGGCATTCGTTTCGAGTGTCGCGCTGTGCCTGCACCACAGAAATCGAGCTGCACATTTTCTGAACTTCTCGTGAACCACCGTGAACTGGTTCACAGTGGTGCAGGCGAATCGAACGGACCCGATGTTTTCGTTGCCGGTGGCGGAGGCGCGCAGCTTCGCGGTCGTCGATTGGCCCGTTGATGGTGCAGCGGGCGGGGCGCCGGCCGAATTGCCGTCTACTTTGGACACCTCTCGCGCGGCAGACAGGAAGCCGCTAGCATGGCTAGCGTGGACGTGCCTTAATCGGAAGTAGGCGTTTTGAGAAGCGCGTTGGCGATGACGTATGTCACGTGACATTTCGAGAAGCACTCGGGGAGGAGGGCAGACCAGCCGACGAGGAGAGAAGCGAAGAGCGAAATGAGCCGAGGGCCGTTTTTCGATCATCAAACGCGTGTAACTCCGCTATTACGGCACCATTTCGAAAAATTCTCGCGGCTACGTGTTCGTTGTAGACTCGTACACAACTGCAACACCACAACTAAATTTCGACCTCTGGGTGGTTTAGGGGCCCTTTAAGGGTGCATACGACAATGTTCTCCATTATGCAATCCTTGATGCACTGGAAGATTTAGACGTCGGTGGCCGGCTATATGCATGGATAGTTAGCTATCTCAGTGGCTGCACCGTGTATATGTCGACAAGTGACGGCGACACCGGCCGGTACAATATATATCCACCGAGGTGTTCCACAAGGGGGAGTTCTCAGTCCAACTCTCTTCAATATTACACTGATTGGCCTTGCATCTGAACTTCCTAACACGGTAAAGATTAGCGCATATGTGGACGACATATGCATATGGGCATCTGGAGCTACCCCTCCCCAAATGCGTGCTAGACTCCAACGTGCAGTGACAATCACAGCTAAATATTTGCGGCGTCAAGGCCTTCAGCAAAATGTTACGTGATTGCATTCACGCAAAAACGAATGACCAGGTATCCCATAAGTGTTAATGGAACAGCGATACCTGCAGTAACGCACCACAGATTCCTTGGCGTAATCATAGACTGGGGATTATCTTGGTGGTCAAGGCACGTAGCTGCAATAAAGTCTAAGCTGAGGAGTTTCGTTCACGTCCTTCGCGTCGTTGCAGGAACAAGATGGGGCCCTTCGGAGTCATCGTTACTCCAACTGTACCAAGCGCTATTCATAGGATATATACCGTACAGCATGCCGGCGCTCTCAAGCATGGGACTTAGTTGTGTGCGCACGCTGGAGAGCATTCAAGCTCAAACATTGCGCACATGTTTGGGCCTCCCACAATGCACTTCAACCAATGGAACTATAGCGGAAGCTCGTGCTTGTCTGATTGCTGTATACTTGATCTGCGAGCCTCTTCGACTGTACCTCCGCGTGTTGACCCGACACAAACAACATCCTTTGTCATCGCTCCCTGCCACACCGCCAGGTTGCAGCTTTTCAAGGATTCTATTGCGTTATCAGAACATTCTACCGTCAAGATTTTCTCCCGACTGTATTCTGATAATACCCCCGTGGGTTCTGCCTAAACCGTTTGTTGCTTTGCAGATTCCCGGAATTACAAAAAAGATGTCCATTGCATCAATTGGCCTCAAGCAGCTTACTCTATGTCACCTTTATGCAGAGTACGGTGATACCGTACACGTGTATACGGATGCCTCTGTCACACCATATGCCTCCACTGCAGCCTTCGTCATTCCACATATGATCGTCGCACGGCAGTTTAAGCTAGACCATAGGACAACGTCAACTGCCGCAGAACTTGCTGCTATCCGCGAGGCACTTCGATTTCTCTCCAAGGAGCCTCCTCGTGCATGGACGATATTCTGCGATTCCAAATCAGCTCTTCAAACCATTGACTGTGTTCTCAGGCGGGGCCCGTATTATTCAATAGCTATAGAAATCGCAGAGCTTATCGACCATGCAAATAGAAATGGGCATATTATCACCTTTCAGTGGATACCTTCACACTGTGGTGTGATAGGGAACGAACAGGCAGACGCTGAAGCGAAAGCTGCTTTAAATAATGCGACTGAAGTATGCATTCCATTCTCACGAACAGACACAAATGCTCTACTTCGTTGCGCAATACGTTATTGTACGTTGGAGCACTGGACCCAACCAGATCATCAACACAAGCGAGTGCATAAATGGGGCCCAGAAATGAAATACCGCATTCCTTACAAGCTCAAAAGAAGCCAAACAAGCATGGTGCACTGGATTCGCCTTGGTGTCGCATTCACGAATCGTTATAGACATATGATTGGTTGCATTGACATTAGCCCCAACTGAGAATACTGCCAGGTACCAGAAACACTTGATCATATATTTTGCGTTTGTCCCGCGTACGCGCAAGAACGACAGAAACTGGTCTCTTCAATTGCAGCAGTCGATAAGAGGCCCCTATCAGACGAGTTTCTTTTAGGTCCTTGGCCCAATACAAACAGCGCAGCCCTGATAACCAGTGCCACTTTAGTCTTTCTACAAGCCACTGGGCTGGACACACGGCTTTAGAGATGCCACAATGTTGTAAACTTGCATATACACACCTCCTCCTCTTATCATCATCACCCGTCATGGTTGCTCAGTGGCTATGGTGTTGGGCTGCTGAGCACGAGGTCGCGGGATCGTATCCCGGCCACGGTGGCCGCATTTCGATGGGGGTGAAATGCGAAAACACCCGTGTACTTAGATTTAGGTGCACGTTAAAGAACCCCAGGTGGTCCAAATTTCCGGAGTCCCCCACTACGGCGTGCCTCATAATCAGATCGTGGTTTTGGCACGTAAAACCCCATAATCTTTTTTTCTTTTCTCTTATCATCATCATCATTCATTAACCCTTTTCCTCCCCGTCCCTTTTCCCCAGCGTAGAGTAGCAGGCCAGAGCAAGTTACAGCTCAGGCCGACCTCTCTTCCTTTCTGTAAATAAATTTCTCTCTCTCTATAGTATTTGCATGGTCAGCATGTTCTAACGACTTGTGATGTTTTAATATTGTTTAAGCTTAAATGTGTAAATGTTAAAATGACGACATAGCATATTTTTATGCTGAGAAAAGTAGTGTTCATGGAGACCTTATGGCGTCGTCAAGAGCAGCCTTTCAATGAACAGGCACAAAGCTGCACCAAGCGATGAAGGCCGACGTTATCTTCGGCTGGCTTGCCAGCCCTTTCTCTTGGTGTGTGTACTCGCGCTCCTGCTTTCTTTTTAGGTACCGAATCAAATTAGATGAAACTCCGACTACGGCATGTATAGTTTCGGAGCAAAGCTTGCAGCGTGCAGCTTGTTCGTCTTCTTTACGGGTAATTTCAAAAGATTGTTTCCAATGTGCTATGGTGCTGGACTTACTGCGTGCATGAGTCGCTGGGCGCAGGAGCCAGTGCGTTATGGAAGCGTTTATTTGCAATAGAAGGCTGGAAAGGAGGGTGGGTGGGGGTGATGGCACAGAAAGCCGAGCGGGTGCTTCGAAGCATTGTCTAGCATTCACAGTATGAGCGAACTACTAATGAACCGCTGGGCTTCTCTAGCCGCCAATAAGCGCCAGCACCACCCGCACCTCCCCTCACTCCTCCCCCCCACCCCTCCCCACACCCTAGAACAGCGAACGTGGGTTTTGTTCGGGGCGAATCGTCGCGTTGGGACTCGAGGAGGCGCCGCCGTGACCGCAGTTACGTGGGCTCTCCTAAAGCCCCAGATCCCGTAGCCCTCGTCGGGGAAACTAACAGGAGCGACTTTTTTTTATTTTTTATTTGGGGGGGGGGGGGGGGGGAGGTTGCCGACCATCGAAATGCTACACCTCCAACACTATCTGTGCGATCGGACAATATGCCTCTACCGACCCCAAAGGAAGTCGTAAGTGCCGACCTCGCTGTTTTCACAGATGGATACACCGCGTTAGTAGCAGTGTTACGGAGTTACCACTCCGGAATTGGAATGACTCCGGAATCATTCCACATTTTCGCAACCCCGGAATGGAATGGGAATGGCGATGCTTGGAGGAATGGAATTAAGTGCATTTTGCCCAGAATGAAATGGGAATTGAATTACGCGTTTTTCCGAAAATAAAGCGCTTTTTGTCTACGCGCTGTTTTTTTTTTTGTCAAAATATGCCGAAGAACCAACCAGCCCACGTTCAAACATTCGTAAATCAGAGCCTCGAATTGAACAATAAAGCCGTATTTTTAAAATGGCTTGGCTCATTACAAGTACGGTATATTTTGAAGCAACGCGCCTACCACAAGTCTGTCCTTATAGACCGAGTTGCTCCGAAGATTGTCTCGATTCTTTAAGTAACCGCGGTTCTATGCCGGTGGTAGCCGTCGTGCGGAACTATGGCGGCGGCATACCCCCCCTCTCGTCACGCCTTGTGACTCGATTTTTACCTCGGCGGCGCCTTCGCCCCGGCCGCCTGCTGTCTCCCCACCCTTCGCTTTTATTTATGCTTCTGTTGCTTCACTTCCTGTTGCTTCACTCACCCTTTGCTTCTGTTGCTTCACTCACTCCCCCCCACCCCAACCCTTTTGCAATACTGTCCCCCTGTCTAGACAACTGACGGCGCCCTTGCCCGAAACTGTCGACAAAGGTCTGCAGGTCAGCGCAGCACAGTCGTAAACGATGAACTGTGCGCCCTCTTCCTACATAAAGAGAGAGAAGAGAGAGAATAAACTTTTGAAAGAATTGGTTCGGAAAGCCAGCCGAAGCAGGAGAGCCTAAAGCCGATCTGCCGCCCCTGACAACATCAGCGTAACTGCGACCTTGCGGCGAAGAGCCGGTGCAGGTGACGGGAGAGCGGGGTCGACGAGTGAATGGATGTCTTTGGCCGGTATTTTGTAGCGATGCCTTTCTGGTAATAATGCCTTTTCGCTCTATCGCGCTTTGTCAGTGGTCGGAGCGACGGTCCGCTCGCGTTATCAATGGGATCAGCCGGCCGTGAGCGGCGGATGATAAGACTAGTATAGAATAAGTCCTAAGGCATCGCTACAGAATCGCGGCCCTTCTTGTGTAGCAACGTCGTCATTGTAGCGCCTGTCTTCGAAGAGAACACGAGGGAAGGTGGGTGGAAAGCTCTGGTATCCCGGGTTACGATACGGCCAAAAACAGTAAACGTGACCGGCTTCTCTACAATGAAAGCACAAAGGACGGCGGTCGACGGTGCGCCACATGTCCGTCCTGCGAACAAATGGTCGACTTGAGGCCGTCCTCTGCGTTCAAGCTGCAGTCGCCTGCGGAGGGAAGTAGGCCGATGTTTCCACAGGTACACTAGGTTGCGCGGTCAGTGGCCGTGCGTTGTACGGTGGGGATGGCAGCTCGCTGAAAGGACGAGCCATTGGTGACTAGTAGGCTGCTGCTGGATGAGGACGACGAACAGCCGACGCGTAGCTCGCAGACCGTTGGTCCGGTCGGGCAACGAGAATGCTTGTCTGATTTCTTGTCGCACGACTTCTGTTACAGAAGCCCCGACTGCACCAGGAGGTTGCGAATCTCTTCACGAACAACCTCCCGAATGAGCTCACGAAGTGAATACTCATTGCCGGCAGTCAGAGCAGAAATGTTGCTCGAGGCGTTGTTCGGGCGATTGTAGAGTCGGCAACGTTGTTGCAGTGCTCGTTCGATCGAAGTAGCCTCGGAGATGAATTCTGCAACGGTTCTCGGTGGGTTGCAAAGAAAATCGGCGAAAAGTTGTTCCTTGACGCCTCGCATCAGATGGCGGATTTTCTTTGCTTCCGGCTTCTCTGGGTCAGCGCGGCGGAACAGACGGATCATGTCCTCCGCAAACATGGCGACGCTCTCATTCAGTTTCTGGATGCGCAACTCGATTAGTAGTTGACAGAGTCGCGACGATCGTGGTTTGCGAAGGTGGTTGAAAGCTGCTGCCGAAATTCATTCCAGGAAGTCAGTGTGGCTTCCCGGTTCTCGTACCACGTACGAGCGCTGTCCGCCAGGGCGAAGTAGACGCGTGCGAGTTTTTCTTCTGCAGTCCACCGATTGGCCTGTGGTTTCCATCTCGTTAGGTGTGTAGAGGGCGCTACGCGCCATGCATTCTATATAAATGGTGTTACCTAATGAAGGTGGGTATTCGTTCGGTCAACTACGCTCCGAGTCACTTGGGCAGACGCGGCTAGCGTCTGTCAGCTCCCTTCATCGTACATGGTGTCAGAAGTGGCCGCCGTTCGCTCTCTCTAATGGCGAACAAGCCAGACGCTACGTTTGCCGGAGTACCTGGACTCCAACAGCCATCGAGCTTCGACTTCGCCGACCCAAGTACATGGTCTACCTGGATTGAGCAGTTCGAGGACTATGCCTACACTACAGAATTGCACCAAGATACCGACGAGGTTCGGGTACGAATGCTTCTTTATTGCACGGGTGTTCAAGCTCGACGCGTGCTGGCGTCTTTCAACTTGTCAGCCGAAGAAGTTCTGTCGTACAGCATTGTTAAAAGCAAGTTCACCTCGCATTTCGTGCACCCGCTAAACGAAGTTCACGAGAGTTATCGTTTTCACAAGCGGACGAAGCAAGGAGAAGAAAGCGTCGATGCTTTTTATTCCGCATTGCGAAATATGGTTGAAAGATGCAACTACGGCTCAGCGTCCGTCGAGGACAGGCTCATTCGAGACCGATTTATCGTTGGTTTGTTGGACAACAGATTATCGCAACAACTATGCCGCACTTCCGACTTGACGCTTGAGAAAGCGCTCCTATACATGCACGGCTGCACGAAGATGTCGATCGAGAAAAACGTGAACGAGAAAGCCAGTTATCTGGGCCAGTCGCCGTTGATGCAGCGAAACGCAGGCCAGCGACAGCGAGAAGGCAGTCGCGTAATCAAGCGTCGGGATCACGAGAAACGCTCCTTGCCGACGCGCACAGATCGTGTCACTTCTACGGACGAGAAGAGCTTGAGCGGAAATTTTGTCCTGCTAACAAAGCTGTTTGCAAGTTTTGCAAAAAGAAAGGACACTTCGAAGCAGTTTGTTTAGCTAAACAAAGCTCGCAAAGCCGACAGTCACATGCCATCGAGATGAATGCTGTCAAGACCAATGAGGCAAATGCTGAGTTTGTTTGGGTCCACGTGAATGGAGTCCCACTCAAGTTCAAGTTTGACTCAGGAGCGGAAGTTACCATCGTTCCAAGCACTTTTTTCAGGAGCACCGTCACGACTCGAAAAACCGGAGGGTCATCTTACCGGTCCAGGAAATATTCCTTTGAAAGTAACAGGTCAATTCGCAGCTACGTAGGAGTGGAAGAGCCGCACCTGCGTACAGTCAGTGTACGTCATGCCTTCGCAGTCTACACCTCTACTAGGCTACCCTGCTATCCTCGCATTGGGAGTTGTGAAGTTCATCGACGCCGCACAGCGACCTGAAAAGCAAGCCAGCTCTGAAAGCCACGAAACCCCTGGCCAGGGCATCTTCAAAGGGCTTGGTACCGTAGGGGAGGAGTACACTATTCAACTCAAACCAAATGCCAGGCCATTTGCTCTCGCAGAATTCCCATTCGTCTGTACAACCAGGTAAAGCAGGAGCTGGACCAGATGGAAAAACAAGATGTCATCAGGCGCATTACGAAGCCGACGCCATGGTGTGCCGGTCTGGTTGCAGTACCGAAGGCCACAGGCGGCATCCGAATATATGTGGAATTAACAATGCTCAACAAAGAAGTTCTTCGTGAAAGGCACGTGCTTCCAACGGTCGAATGGGTGCTCGGGCAACTGGGCGACGCGGAAGTGTTCTCGAAGCTGGACGTGACAGCAGGATTTCACCAAGTGCGATTGTCCCAAGAATGCCAAGAGTATAACAACATTCATTACGCCATTTGGATGCTATACTGTTACTGTTGTCTACCTTTTGGCCTGACTTAAGCACCGGAGTATTTTCAGAGAGAAATGGCTCGAATTCTGGAGGTGCAACTGAACGTCGTCAACATGATAGACGACATCTTGGTTTTTGGCAAAGACCGAGAAGAGCACGACAAGCGACTTGAGGAGGTTCTTGAAGGTCTGAGGAGAGCCGGAGTTAAATTCAAGTCAACATGTTGCTTCGGTCAAGACAAAATAGAGTTTCTGGATGTGGTCATCGACGCCAACGGTATCTTGCCAAGTCCCAGCAAACTCAAAGCACTGTGCAACTTGGAACCACCCAAGGACGTTGCTAGGGTAAGGCGATTCCTCAGCATGGCTAATCATATTGGTCGCTTCCTGCCCAACTTTTCACAGGCAACCGCCCCTATTCGCGCCTTGCTAGGCGAGCAAAATGTATGGCAATGGGGACCGCTTCAAGAGACTGCTTTTAATCGAGTAAAGGTGATGCTCACCTCAGACCTGTGCATCGCAAAGCATCATCCCAGTCGTAATACCATTGTCTCATGCGACGCGAGCTCATTTAGATTGGGAACCGTTTTTCTGCAGGAACAACCATCGGGCGAGCGACGCGCGGTAGCGTTCGCATCCAGGTCGCTTACTGAAGCGGAACAGCGCTACAGCCAAACAGAGAAAGAGGCGCTGGCGGTAGCATGGGCAGTGCATCGTTTTGACCAATACGTGTGTGGCTTAAATTTCACTGTTGAAACCGATCACCAGCCGCTGGTAACACTACTTGGTAACGCTGACTTGGACACGATGCCCCCACGTATTCAAAGGTTTCGCATCAAACTTATGCGGTACCAATTTAGCGTGGTCTACGTTCCTGGCAAACAGCTAGCCACTGCGGATACCCTTTCAAGAGCTCCGGATGAGAAGCGGTCGATCAGTCCGGTGGATGTGGTGGAGGAGTTTGTGGAATTTCAAGGTGCTACGGTCACAGACACGAAGTACTGTAGATGATGTTCGCAGGCACTAAGAACTGGACTGGGAATGCAATCATCTCGTCAAATACTGCACTCTGGGCTGGCCTCGTCGAGACAGGCTTCCGGAGCACATCAAGAAGTACTGGAGCCATCGAGGTGATCTCTCTTTGTGCGGCGTCTTGCTAAAAGGTAATCGCGTTGTCATCCCGGCTTCGCTACAAAAGTATACGCTCAAACTTATCCATGAAGGCCACCAGGGAATTAACCGATTCCGCCTAAGGGCCCAGGATTCCGTGTGGTGGTACGGACTTTCGCAGCAAATACAGGACAGAGTCACTCGCTGCAGACAGTGTGCAGTCACACGAGCGTAAAGAAGTGAGCCATTGGTGGTAACGAAGACTCCAGCGCAACCGTGGCAAGAAGTAGGAATGGACTTGTTCAGTTACAAGGGACACAACTACCCACTAGAAGTTTATTATCGTTCTCGCTACCCCGAAGTCATCTACATGCGAAGCACGAACTCTGAGGCGGTCATCAATGCAGTCAAAAGCATTTTTGCTCGTTTTGGCATTCCCGCAGTAGTACGAAGCGATAATGGACCGCAGTTTGCTTCACTTGCCTTTGAAGCTTTTGCGAAGTGCCTATGGCTTCCAACACATCCCCTCAAGTCCAAACTGCCCGCATTCAAATTGGGAAGTGGAAAGGATGGTGCGTACGATCAAAGAATTGTTTGCAAAAGCAGACGATCCTTTTCTGGCTCTTCTGTCGTACAGAGACACTGCAGGCGTCACAGGGTTCTGCCCAGCGCAACTTCTGTTGGGTCGCAGCCTGCGAACCAGGCTTCCCAAGACAGTGGACCGCCTGGAACCGAAGTGGCCGGCGCCAGACGATGTCAAGTGCCAAGATGAAGAGGTGAGAAGGCAGCAGAAGAAAGACTTCGATCGCCGTCATGCCGCGACCGTCCTTCCTCCGCTGCAGCCAGGAGATATGGTGTAGGTTCGAGACATCAAGGATACGGCGTGTGTTCTTAGCCCAGCCTCCAAGCCCCGCTCGTACGCCGTGGAAACACCCAACGCGGTGCTTGTGCGTATTAGGATGCATCTAGTGCCCTATTCAGACCCGACGATGAGCCAGCTCATTGTGAAAACTGCGAGGAGCACGAAACGCCGACCACGGTAACAGCGACACCACAAGTCTCCAATGATCGCGGCTTGAGAGTCACCAGGTTTGGGCGTCGAGTCAAGACTCCGAGAATACTTGACTTGTGAAGTGTTTCTTGTGTGCATATCTCAGGGGAGAGATGTAGAGGGCGCTATGCGCCATGCGTTCTATATAAACGGTGTTGCCTAATAAAGGTGGGCATTCGTTCAGTCAACTAGGCTCCGAGTCACTTGGTCAGATGCGGCTAGCGTCTGTCAGCACCCTTCCTCGTACAAGGCGGTGGTCCGGTGGGGGGGATCGGTCCCAAGAGGATTACCTCCGCAGGCTGAGGCCGCGCAGTCGGCGACTGTAGCGGTGGATAGGTGTCCACAGTAGGAACTGGTTGCGGGTTTGAACTGTACGTTTGACTCCGCACAGGAGTTCCGGGCATCAGGGAGTACCCAGCACTTCCACCAGTGTCGCAAGACGCGAAGAACAGCACACAGGACGACGGTGCGACAACAAACACAAGCTCTATATCCAGAGGCTGAAGAATAATTGGTATGGTATGCCTTATCTGATGGCGCACAGCCACTGCGGGGGATTGGCCAAGATTTGGATGGTAATAGGCAACCTTTGTGAATACTAAAATTGCTAAAGTTAATTGGAGGAAATGAACAAAAATAAAATTTGAAGAATTGAAAAAAAGCTCTTTGAATCAACTATAATTTCCTCCGCGGCTGAGCAAATGTCCCTGTGGCACTTTCCAAGAGAGGAGGCTCCTAGAGAAAGGATATTTAGAATTGAAAAGCTTAAACCAAGCTGTGTAAACCTTCATTCTAAAATGTTTTCTCCTTAATAAAGAAAAACGGTGGCAGAATATTAAAAAAAAATTATCTATGGTTTCATCTTCTCCACAGACTGGGCACAGAGGGGAGGGCACCAGACTAGCCCTGTGACGATAGAAGTTTGATATTGGTATTCGACAACGTAATCGGGTAAAGATGACTTCAGTTTTTGTGGTGTGAAAGGCAGTTTTGGGCCAAGAGATGTGGGCTCTCACATGTGCTCTTGGGACAAAGGAACGACAACACAGTAGTGCAAACAATCACAAGGGCATTTATTGCGCCTTTCATACACCAATGCACACTAGCCGAATTACAACCAATAGAACATTCACATGGGCGCGCGACAAATCAAGGAAGTCCGACTCACCGCAACCCGTTAGCGAGGGAATATGTTCGCCCCATGCTATGACACCAACGCCTAGTCGTTCACGTGTACGGTCACGCGAACGGTGGCGCGTTCGAACGATCCTTGTTTGTCCATACCGGTGCCCCGCTCCGAGCCACGCGAGACGTCTCGCGAAGCGTGGATCGGTGCACGCGCGGGACGTCCGCGTCGCTCACCGATCCCAACATCAAAGAGAAAGCGCCCTCGACCTTTCTCTCCCAAGTCGCCCCGCCGTTCGGTGGCGTTAGCATCGCGACACTCGCGCCATCTCCCGCAATGCGCCGCAACCACCACGACCGCCGCGGGCTTAGCCACGCGGAGAAGCCGGACTACAGGAGCCATGCGGGGAAAACAACATCAAGGGACGCGTGAGAGTCGCGCATCCCCACAGAGAATAGGAGGTGTCGATATTCTGAAAAAATCGCTACAGCTGGGTTCAAAAAGTCTTGAATAATTATATATCTCCTGAATCTAGTAGTCGTTAGGTAAGCTAATGTAGAAAGTAATGGTAGTACAGGGTCACTGAGGGCCGCTCTCGCGAGACTGTCAGCCATTTCGTTCATAACTAATCCTTTATGTCCAGGCACCCAAAGCAATCTAATTAAATTTGCCGCGCTAACTTTATCCTCTTCAGAGAGAGACATGCTTGCTCTCGTGTCCCTCACTTTGTTTTCTTCTGTGGCTGTTAGCTTCTTTAGTTGTGACAATATTTTCCATTTCTGGTTTAAAATCACAGTAGAATCCTAATATATGTGAAAAAGCTGTTGGGTAACTATCAAACAATGCATAGACGGAGAGTTTTTTTTTTTTTTTCCGGGAGTGAGGGAGGCTGAGGCCCGAGAAGCTTTTAAAGGCGCCCTGAACCACTTTTTATCGAAGTGGATAAATGCATTTCAAATTAAAATAGGGTATTTTAGAAATAGTTTGCCGCAAAAAGTGGTTCAATGCCTTCAGCAGAAGCGGAGTTATTGGCGATCAAACACAGCGTTCGCGGTGCTTCCACTCTTTCTTCAATGATTTGCACTGCGAAGGCTACGGCGGAGCGGGGTGTGCCCACAATGCTCCGCCTACTGAACGTCACTGTGGCGCGCAGTTAAGTTTGATTGTGGATGTTAACAGCGAGCCGCAGTGCGCTTAACTAGTGGACCCGCCGCGGCATCTGCGCCTCTACATGCTACGTAGCGGACCGCAGCTACATGCTTCTGTAGTGTGTATGCGCAGCGTTTGCGTTGTGTACGACAGGGCTTGAGTGCGTGCTCCCGCTCAATGCTCCAGTCTAACCGTGCTACCTGGTGCGGACCGGCTTTGTCCTTCACCAGCTTGACCGACGGATATTAGTCGCATCCAACTTCGCATTTTTAAGCGTTATCAATAAGCCTACCAAGGTGTCTAACCAGTAGCGGCCAGGAGTGAGCGCGTGCTGACAAACGTACGTGTGGTCTGACCTTAAGTGGCGCGTGGTTCGAGGCTACACTTGAGTGTTCAAAGCTAGTCAAAACTAGCGAGACCCGACCGCTACGACACCGATAAGCAGGGTGGCCAAAGTTTAATTCTTACGCGGGCGGCCGAGCGGGAGCAGGCTATAGTCGGCTTCTTCCGGAGGTACGTAATTATCAAAATTTGAAAGATTTTCGCTTACTTCAGCCTGTTTATTAACGTTCTGCAATATATATACACAGTAACAGTAGGAAGAGGCGCACTGATCAGATCCAAACACCCTTCTTGATTTATGTCAGCTGTTGACCAAATAGCAGCCGCGTTTTCCGGAAGCTTTATGAAAGCTTCCGGAAAACGCGGCTGCTATTTGGTCAATAGCTGACATAAATCAAGAAGGGTGTTTGGATCTGATTAAAGCTTCCGGAAAACGCGGGTGCTGTTGGCCAATGGCGAAATAAAGCGTCCAGAAAAGAGCGAGGAACATGGCTTCTGTTGAAAACTGAGCGTTTGAGAGAAAGGGGACTTCAGGCTTCGCTTACAAGTTCCACGCGCCGCGCACGACCGCAAAACTGGGGCTTCAGCCCCTCCCGAAATTTTTTCGTACTGTCATGCACCGCCGACCAAAACAACCACCGGCACCGGGAATCATTCTGTATTTTGTCTACAATGTCTTTTTGACGCTCGAAAAGACATTTCGGCGCGAAAATTGCGAGCTCGGGCTGGATTTCGTGGCAACTCCCATGCACCTGGAGTCACCTAACGTAAGGAGCCCCAGTCGAGCACAAAGTTTCAAGGGCATTTCGATAGCGAGCGGGCACGTCGCGGCATCTCGCAGCGGCCCCAGAATCTACGGAGCGCATGGATTTCAATTCCGAAGCTTGATGGGCATAAAGTTCTCATAAACTTTTGACACGAAAGGTGCACTGACATTTCCAAAGGCGTGCTTCTGATTTTCAATTCTGGAACTTATAGGTTTAATATTCTTATAAACTTGGCCAACATGCGCGCACGGGAGTCCTCGTGTACAAGCTGTTTCTGAAATGGAAGCACGTGCTCGCAATCTTCCACACACACTAAAATATTAAATATCACCGTGACTGTCGGCTGGCATCTGATAATTTTCTCCAAACATTTTCAGGAAGCGCGCCCAATGTGATCGATCAGCTGGACCAGGGCAGGGAAAGTAAAATAAGAGAGAACAGAAGAAGGTTAACGGCCTATTAAATTTGAGGCAGTTCTTTTTTGCGGGCGGCAAGGTCTGGCTCTCCGTGGCGATAGGGACACTGGTCCTATGGATTTAAGCAAAGTCTCCGCTGAAAATACTGGTATTTCCAGAGCGCTTCTTCGCATGGCTAGCTGATTGTGGAGATACATATCTCAAGAACCATTTGGAAAGTTGCTCCAGTAATGCCTCGTATTTAAGCCAGATGTACAAAACCAAATTATAGAAATTTGTTGTGAAATTATCAAAGAAAGCCTAGATGCAAAAGTGAACGCTGCAGGCTGCTTCTCCGTACTTGTTGATGAAACGATGGATATTGCTGGAATCGAACAGCTTACTGTTTTTGCAAGGTACTTAAACAAGGATGTCAACGATATCGAAGGAAGGAAGGAAAATAAGAGGTGAAAGGCAGAGAGGTTAACCAGGTCCGTTTGGCTACTCTAAACAGGGGGATGGGGGTAAGGGCAGAAAAGATGAGTAAACAAGAGAAGATTAAAAAGAAAAGAAAGAGAAACGTATCAGTCCGCACATTCTATAGTTTTTCACTAAATCCTGTTTCTTTTAAAAAGCGTACTAGCGCTTTTAAAGCAGTTCGTTCCGACGTCGGCTGGGACCAGGGACCAAGAATTTTGGCTTCCGTAAGGGGACGGCTGTCTATCTTGTCGAGCGTGGTGCTGAGGAAATGATATCGAAGAAGTGTTTTTAGGTTTTAGCACAGGAATAGATGCACTCTCTCATCAAGACTGCAGGTTAAATGTACATGTGTACAAACTACTGCAGATTCTAGTCACCCTTCCAGTGCCACTGCCAGCGCAGAGAGATTTTCAAACATGAGTTTACTAAAAAACCACTTGCGCTCTACAATGTCTGAGGAACGCATGGTTATGCTGGCGCTTCTGTACGCCCACAGAGACGTCGCCATCAACGTGTCGGAAGTTATTGAATGCTTCGCTAAACTTCCCCGCCGAGTGAAGTTTATCGTTTAGATAGCCAAGCAGCAAAAATCAATGCATGTAAAAATATCTGTTTCTTCACCTTCCTATATAAACTCGTAATTATGAAAGCGTATGACTGTTCATTAGCTTTTAAAACCACAGAAATTTTCACCGTTTATTGTAACAGTTAGCATGATGATTAAAATTATCATGCGAATACAAAAATTACGGGGACATCAGTAACCAATTTTGACCGACCTTGCTCATTGAAAGCCCGGCACACGCGGCGTTTCCCAAAAACGCACTCGGATGTTGGGTAAATCAACTTGCCGCATCATCTGTGGCTATCGTTTGCCCTTTTCTTTCCTTCTTAACTACATGCTTTTACTTCTTTTTTGAAACGAAGCAATACCCCTCTTTAATTTTGGGTGCAGAATAATTGTTGCCGCTGTGCAAGCAGTCAAAAAGCGCATTTTTGTATTGATTTCTGCATTTTTCTATTATTCTAGCCACATGGTGCTGTCGCGACCGCAGCATGGCCCAAATGCATATCACGATTTCTGAGATCATAGTTTTGTTCTTGCCTGGATCGTCTGTCTTTCTTCTCGTATGCGTGAAGTTTACTATCTGTGACTGCGCAACATGTTTATTTGTCTTGTTTCACGCATTATATACAGTGACCTTTCCTTAGATAGGTAGCTTTATTGCAGACTTATATGTATATTTAAATATCTTGTTACGAGGTTTTGTGCATACGAGCAGTGAACTTGGTTTCACGCAACACATTCTTGCCGTTTATCTTCGCATTTGTATATTCCATTCTATCTTCGCATTTCTAATGTATATTTTGCGGAACTCTTGCTTTTTATATGTACTCACTGTTGCGACTATAATTTCGGTGCAATTACAATATACGACCAGTAACAGCTGCTCCTGCGCAATCCATCGCAACGAAGGACAGCGTCATTGAGGTTTTTCCCTGGCAGTTGCATATGTACAAAAATGTAAACAAAGTTGTTGAATGACAAAGATTCATCAAAATATTTATCCTCAACTTGTTAACTTTATGGCCTTTACGTTTTTCATATCAGCTGCATGCACTGCTTTGCTGGTTTCGAACTGATATATTTCTAAAGTTCGCGTGATATTTCCTTTACTTATTAAATAGACAAGAAACGCGAAAGCATTGATATCAGCTATTTCTGCCACAATTTTTGGGACATACGATTATATTCTTTTATGAAAAAATACCTATTTTACTTTTCTTGACAGTGTGTAGCGTTCAATAATTCGTTTGCAGTATCAAATATACAATGTCATTGGCAATGCAGTTATTATTCATTTATTTGATGCCTCGACAAATTCCATAAGGAGGAGGCCGCGCTGCAACTTGAGCCCCCCCCCCCCCCCCTCCCGAACAAAATTTCAGGCTACGCCACTGCTGTATATACAGGGTGTTTCAGCTAACTTTAGCCAAGTATTAAAAACACAAACATATAGGAGCTACGCGTGTCGTATTGGTGCAGTATCGTTCTGAGCCGTATGGAGCACGTCATGATATTTTTTCAATCCGCCAAGCTGGGTAATGAACAAAGATTACTTAATTAACTTTTTAATAATTAATTCTAGCGAAAAATACTCAATACAAAAGTTGTAGCGCTTGTTCAGAAAGATCGGATTATTTCCTCTCTGCTAAGATAACTGCCCTGATTAATTTTTTTCCAGCGTTTCTTTAAACTTCGCAAAATAAAAAAAAATACCTCGCGACTGCCGGCTAACGCGCCGCGCTTTTAGTGCCCTCAAATGCAAGTTGAACGAATTAGCAAGGGCTGCTCCGCGCACAGAGGTCGATCGCCAACCTCTGCTACGACAGCCAGCCCTCACTGCTGTCACCCACCCTCACTACTTCGTCGGGTTTGCCCTGACGTGTCCTAACAAGGTCCTCTGCAGTGGGGGCACGAGAGGGGGAGTGCCCGGATGGTAGAGGGTATAAGAAAACCAGCAAGCAGCTACGTGAAAAAAACACTCTTGCTTTCCCCTAGCGTGCAGGTGCATGCATGCTGAACGTTTCTTGTATGTTTTCTTTGGAGCACACCGCTCACCCGTAACCATGTATTAAACTTGTGTTATTTGTTTTTACGTCGCCTCGTCTTCCCTACCGGACCCTCTCCGATGGTCAACTTCGTTCGAGCTCCAAGCAGACGCTGTTGAAGGTTCACTAAACCCCGGCCCGTAACAGCGCCCGTTCCTGCGGCGAGCGTCAGTGTCGTCCCTCGTAACCGAGCAAACGAGCACAGCGAAAGATGAAAGCGAACGCAGAGCTCAGCGGGAGATGAAAGGCGGCGATAGCGAAGAGAGCTCGTGGAGTAAAGCGCAGGAGGAGGGTGCAGTGGAACCGTGAGAAGAAAAGCGTAGTGCCGTGCAAGATGGGCTGTGCGGCGACGATGGCTACGATATGGCGCCAGAATAGCGCGCGTCGTCTGTATGGAAACAGAGCGCTCCATGAGCGAAGGTCTGTCTGCGGCGGCTGGTGTGAATCACGCCCACGAGTCACCCACGCGCCGCCTCTCGCGATCTCCCGATTAGCGAGGCAGTCGTGCCACACTTCGCTCCGTTTGCAACGTGCCGCACGAGACATTTTAGAATAGGGGCTCCATACGGCTTTTGGGGCCCCCCGAAAATAACGTCGACGACACTGCGCATGCGCGAGACGCAAACTGCGTTTGGGCACGCTATTTCACTGATTTAGCGGGAGCCCGAAAAGCTTTACGTCAACAAACATGGCAGCACCCATCGAATCGACGGCTCCAACCCGAGCGCCAAACTGGGCTCGATTCGAGGTAACGCGTGAAGTTCGTAAGCTAGGAGAAGTGACTGCGGTTATCGCTTTCTCTCAACTAACGTGTGTAATAAGATTGATTCATTAGACGCCGCTAATTCCGAATTCGATTGTCGATTTGGTGGCTCGTAGGCCTAACGTGGATTAGCTTGGCTGGTGAAGGCACGTAAAGTTGTACATAGGACAAACCGGGCACTGTGTCAGTATAACGCGAAATGAAAATACGTATAGAGCTGCGATAAAATATCGCATTAGGGAGTACCGTAATCGTCTGTGAACTTTTTTTCCAACTTTTACACTTCTAATGCTAACGCATTAAAATACCGGCGCACCGCTGCCGCGTGAGACCACAACAAAGTGGCAGCGAGCGAGCAGCCGAGCAAGTGCGCGCGAGCGGCGATGGAAAGAAGGAGGAATGATAAGCGGCGCGAGCGGCCCGGATAGCGGGTGGCCGCCGGGTCAAAAGCGACGCTGCCCCGTTGTCTTTTTCCGGGTATTTTCTAACTCGAGATAGCCAGAGTCCGGCGCAAGAACATTTCGATATAAGAAGTGAGAAACAGATGGGTTGAAACCACGGCTGGAAAGATTATTTGACTTTAACGATATTTCGAGATATCAGAGATCGAGTTAACAAGGGTTTATTTGTGTAAGCAAGACTCTGGGGTAATAATAAAACAATGTGTTTGCATGGCAACGATTAATATTTTCATAATATATTAGGTCGCACTGTTTTTGACTGGAAAAATTTCTAAAAAGCATGGTTAGTACTTTGTAGGGAAGCCATTTGCTTCAATTACAGCTTCGCAGCGATCAGACATGAAATTATTTATTACCGTTTAGGTATCATGCGTTGTTTTCTGCATTCTTGCTGCAGCTGATGAAATTTCTGGTCGGCGTACGTGGATCGCGGTTTTCTGCTTCAGGCGAAGTTCTAGTTCTCAGAGGTGTTCTCAAAGTCTGGAGACTGGCTTGGCCCCTCCATCAGCATCATTTTCCCTCCTTTTCCCTTTGAACCAAACTGTTCACAACGGTGGATGGATGCTTTGGGTCGTCTTGCTGGAATATAAACTAGCCAAAGTTTATTCGTCCCTGTGCAAGCACGAAAAGCGCACGAAGAAACGAATGTGGTTTCTATACCTTTATCAAGAACTTACGCAGACCGGCACCTAAGCAAGGTACATAATTTGACATTATAGAAGACACGTGACTTTACTCACGATCGGTTGCATTCACTCCAGCCTTCTATGCAACTGTGTTGACTAGTCTTCCATGAAGTGAGGAAACAGTATACTTTGTCGCTTACGCCTGGGCGTTGCATTCACCGAGAGAGAATTCGATGATAGGCAGAGAGTTTGGCCTGCGGTAGTATAGTCTGGCCTGTTACTCTGCACAGGAAAAGGGGAAAGGGGACAAAAATGAGCAATGGAAGATGATTAGTACAGGAGGAGCGGATGCACATATACAATAACCACATAACACAGTGGTTTCCCTAAAGTCTTGAGTCTAGTCCGGTGCTTTACAAAAAGTCCAGAACAGCCTTTGCAGCTGTTTCTATGGTGCAGTCACACATTGCAGACAAAATAATATTTGAGACAGTGTTTTCCTGTCAATGCCTGCTAGCGTAAAAGCCAGCGTATTCAGCAGCGACGCGTAGAGAGGGCAGTCGCAAAACAGGTGTAGAGTTTCAGACACTCAGCAGCGTTCACAGTTCGGGCTGTCCGCACGGCCGATAATATTTACGTAGCGTCCAGTGAAGGCGACGCCCGGGTGAGTCCGATGAAGCATACGAGGT
Source organism: Dermacentor silvarum (assembly GCF_013339745.2). Lineage (NCBI taxonomy): Eukaryota > Metazoa > Arthropoda > Arachnida > Ixodida > Ixodidae > Dermacentor > Dermacentor silvarum. The sequence continues at coordinate 124,816,883 of NC_051154.1, read as the reverse complement.
TTGTTGGAAAAGTGTCCGACCTTTGGCCGAAGAAAAAAAAAAAAAACTGGCATAACTGGAGCATTGGAAACCTAATCACCCTCAAAGTAGTCTCCTTGGGACTCCACACACTTCTCCCAGCGGTGCTGCCATTGTTGGAAGCATTCCGAGAAGGCCTCTTTCGGAATGGAGTTCAGCTCAGCTGTCGTTGCAGCCATAATGTCCTCTCTTGTCTGAAATCGCGCTCCTTTCAATAGCCTCTTGATTTTGGGAAACAGCCAGAAGTCGCAGGGGGCCATATCAGTAGAGTAAGGAGCCTGTTGAACTACAGGAGTCTGCGTTTTCGCCAAAAAAAGTCTGAATCAAGTGCGAGGAATGTGCAGCAGCATTGTCGTGATGGATGAACCAATTTCATGTTGACCACAACTCCGCTCTCTTCCGCTGCACAGCATCACGTAGGCGACGGAGGACATCCCTGTGTAGTACGCTTTGGTGGTTGTTTGACCCTGTGGTGCGTACTCGTGGTGTACCACACCGCGGGAGTCAAAGAAAGCAGTCAGCATCACTTTGACGTTGCTGCGCACTTGGCGGGCCTTCTTTGGTCTTGGTGACGTGGAATGCTTCCACTGTGACGACTGGGATTTGGTTCCCGGGTCACACCCGTACACCCAAGACTCGTCACCAGTGATTATGGTGTTCATGAAGTCAGGGTCACTGTTTGTGGAATCCAGCATGTCCTGTGAGACTTCAACACGAAGTGGCTTTTGCTCCACCGTGAGCAGCTTCGGCACGAATTTCGCAGCAACTCTCTTCATGGCCAAATCTTCGGTCATAATGGAATGTGCAGAAAAAGTATTGATGCCCACCTCATCTGCAATTTCTCGGATAGTCACATGACGGTCCCGCATCACCACAGCGCTGACTTCGGCAATGACCTGGTAATTTCGGCATGTTGATGGCCGACCGGAGCGTGGCTCGCTCTCCACCGATGTGCGGCCGTCTTTAAACCGGTTGTACCACTCCTTAATCTGTGTGCTGCTCATAGCATCGTCCCCGAAAGCCGTCCGAATCTTCCGAATGGTTCCCACTTGGCTGTCGCCCAGTTTCTGACAAAATGTGATGCAGTAGCGCTGCTCCAGTCACTACGTCATTTTCCTTGCAATAAAAAAACCGACGAGAGCACTGCGCACTACCTCACTCAAACGCTGCGTCCCAGCGACTGACGCTATCGGCAGGCGGGAAAAAATTTCGCGCATGCGCACGAAAGTTCAAGGTCGGCTGATGCAAGCGCGCTTGTTTCATATGCATCAGGTGTTCGAAAAAAAAATACTTTTCTTACAGACCTCGTACTTGCTTCGTTTCGCATGAATTTAGCTGGGAGGCGAAAAATCGTTAGAGTGTATATCCCGCTGGCGCCTGTATCAGTTATCTGGTTGAGCCCAGTAATCTGCTGTGTAATCTCGCATCAGCACCGTCAACAAAGAGTTGGTATGCTTACGTCGACGGCTTTAGAAAGAGCGGTTCTTGCTTCCGCATTAGCTAGCTCTTTGCCGGCCAAGCCACGGTGACTAGGTATCCATTGGAAGGTAAGTGAGTGACCTTTCCTATGCGCAAGATTAAATAATTAATTATCGGGTGTTACGTGCCAAAACCACGATCTGATTATGAGGCACACCTTAGTGGGAACTCTGGAACTTTGGACCACCTGGGGTTCTTTAACGTGCACCTAAATCTAAGTACACGAGTGTTTTCGCATTTCGCCCCCATCGAAATGCGGCCGCCGTGGCCGGGATTCGATCCCGCGACCTCGTGCTCAGCAGCCCAACACCATAGCCACTGAGCAACCACGGCGGGTATGCACAAGATCGAATACCTGTACGATGTCTCGTGCTAATAGATAATACTGGTCTCTTCCGTAGAAAGAATCAATGGCTTGCAGTGCTGATTTTGCGTCAGAAAATATAGTCCATGCACGCGGCTTCAGGAAGGAGACAAAGCGGACAGCTTCCCGTATTTCAACAAGTTCTGCAGCTGTTGACGACGACTTTGGGTCCAGTTTGCATTTTCGGGAGGAGCCCAGCTGCGGGATCACAAACACCGAGGTCGAGGCGCATGAAATCACGGATATGCCTTTGTATATATGCGCACAGAGCATTTGTACAGCGCAGCCAAATGAGGTCAAGGTGAGTTGCTTAAGGCCAGCGGAAGGGATCGACACGCGATTTCTTCGAAATCCCAGGTATTTGAAGGCACGGCCTTTATTGGTCTATGCAGTGTCTACGGTGGCACTTCAGAGATGACGGCAGGTGCGAAGCCTGAGGGAATGATATCGCTGTGAGTAGTCGGACATCTTGAGTTGCTGCAGCTTGGGCGGTTTCCTTGAATTGAAGACAAGGGATGATATGCATGTCGAGTCAGCAGTTGGAGGCGAACTTGAAGTAGCTGAGAAGACATTTAATTATTTAAAGATACCTTACAGGCTCCTAGAGGCATTGTGTAAGGGGGAGAGTACAATAAAAAAATTCTAACTTAAACAATAGTTAGAATACATATGTGAGTACATATACAAAAATGTAGGGTAAGAAATGTGCTAATATAGTAATATAGTGTTACACTATGTCCAAGGAAACAAACCGAACGCTTTGGACGTGACAGCTCATTCAACAACGAAATTTCACACAGTAAAATATAGTCAAAAGAATGATAGAACAAGCGATACGTAATCAGGCTATAAGAAAACTGTATTTAAGGCCTACTTGCTCATTTATAACGGGAAATGCAATGACAAAAAATATGTCAGGTTATGTAGAGTTGTTTGAAAAATGCGTTGTTAGAAGAAGCCGGAAATTTTCTTGGTCACCTAATAGATCGAGGGGCCCAATAGAGGCTGAAATGGAAATAAATACTGAAGTTAAGGATAGGATCGGAAGCAACCCTCTCCCCAGAAACATGCATCCAGAATATAATGTCAAAAGGAGAAAGGCAAGAGCTAAAGCACTCTTGCAGGAGATAGAACAGCAGCACCAACTGGCAGCTATAGTTGATGCTGCCTGGGTGAAAGGTAAAGAAGCCTATACGGCTATTGTATCAAATTCTCAAGGAAAGGTGCAAGACGCTATCACTATTTTTACCAAGGAACCAAGGAAGCTGGAGTTGCAGCTAAACTCTTTGAAAACATTAGGATTAGGAGAACAGAAATCCGATGGTTTCCTGCGCATGTGAGGAAAGTGGAAGAGACTCGGGTAAACCTCAACGACGTTGCGCATGACTTGGCACTAGGACTTTCTAACCGTGACAGCCATAACCGAGCCGGCTCGTTCACCATCATCAGTCCGGGGAATATAGAGATCATTTAATAACTTACAATGAGATTACGAAACATTATAATCTAGGACGCAGGTAATTCCCCATTGCCATACTCAAAACTAAACGGGGCTCAGGCAGTCTCTCTGCGCTTATTGCAAACGGGTACATACCCCACGCCGTACCACATTAACAAAATATATCCAGAGAGGGAGATTAGGAAGGAATGTAATGATTGTAATGGCATAGCCTCCTGAAAGAATGAACTCGATGGGAAAAAAGAATACAAAGCCCATTGCTTCAAGATCAACTAAGGGCTGTCCAGAGGGCCCATGATGTCGCTGAAGGGCTTGGCCTGACAGTGCCAACGTGGGAGCGGCCCGCCTCGGCTTAAGTCGAGCCTCCGGACCTCTTTAAATAAAGTTTACACACACACACACACACACACACACACACACACACACACACACACACACACACACACACACACACACACACACACACACACACACACACACACACACACACACACACACACACACACACACACACACACACACACACACACACACCACACACACACACACACACACACACACACACACACACACACACACACACACACACACACACACACACACACACACACACACACACACACACACACACACACACACACACACACACACACACACACACACACACACACACACACACACACACACACACACACACACACGCACACACACACACACACACACACACACACACACACACACACACACACACACACTCTATGGTGTTAGAAAGGCCGTTTCAAGAACGAGTGGCTCTTGGAAGAGTTAGTCTTTCCGTAGATTTGCATGGAAATTGAACCGATTGTACAACCGTTGTGACCTGTAATGAGGAGTTTCAAGAGGCAGAACTGATGGCGCTGTGTTATGGACGTATTTATGAAATAAGGATAGCAGGGCTATATCACGACGACCATGCAAGGGCTGTAGTGAGAGTTCGAGTTTAGTTTGTGTCATGCTTTTGTTATAGTCACAATATACTTCAATTATGTAGACTTGATCAGTCCGTGATTACTCTATGGTACCGGAAGTTGATGTAAACCGTGGCAGGCCTAGGCATGTTCGCAGTGCTTGGTCCTGAAGTCTATCCAATTTCGTCAGTGCATACCCTTTCTTGATTAGAATGACCGATAGCGGCGATTGCAATGCAGGTGTTGGCGACGACACTGCAGAACACATTCTATATGCTACTGCCCGTCCTTTGCAAATGAAATTTGATTGACCTTCGTATCGCTCTGAAAGCTAGATGAAATACCTTTATGGTTGGAAAAGATCGTGGTACCATGATATTGTGACAACCGCTGCAGAAGCTTGGGCACAAAAGCGCTGCTGCGATTACTCAAGGCAACTGTACAGAATTTTGTCTGTGATACAACGCTGAGAATTTTCACTACGTCGGCGACATCAACACTTGACTTTCTCTACTTCTCTTAATCTTTTGCTCCCCTTCCTTCAGTTCAGGGTAGCGAACCGGGCTCAGTCCTGGCTGACCTCTCTGCCTTTCATTATCCTTCTTTCTCTCTCTCATACACGAGAGCGTGACGCCACTGTCAAAACCTCGTGTTGACGGAGGAAATGTACGCTCTTGAATAGTGGGTTTGGCGGTTTCGCCAGTGCGGCAGCGCTTGGATGCTCGCGCTCCCACGCGTGCGCCAGCTGAATTCGTCTGGTAGCACGGACGTCTTCTCCAACCTCACGCGGAGCTCAGAGCAGACTTCTCCGCCGTGTGAGTACGCTTTTGCTAGGCGTTTACTTAGGGGGCTGCGGGTGGACCTTGCACTGGAGGCGGTCATCTGTACTTGAACTGGCTGGATATTCTGCTGGGTGCAGTCCAAACTGTTGTCTTCCAGTGACGGAAGCAGATGCACACCACTTTATATGGACTTGTCCAGGCTTACAAGCAGAACGCTCCTGTGTCCTGCTGCAAGCTGGCCTCCGCTATAGTGCACGAACACCTATGATCGCTGGTACTTAACAACAAACAGATACCACAAAACAGGGGTGCTATGCAGGATGCGCCGAGTTTGGCGAAACTCGGAATCTTCACGAGCTCTGGCGTCGCCCCAAGATGAAAGAACTAATGGTAACAAGACAAATTTTGTCCGTCGGCACGCCTCCAGTTTCATTGGTTTATCTAGATTCACTCTGGGTGGCTATCAACCTTTGGGCATTACCATATGGGCGGTCGACAAACTGGGGGTCACGTGATCATACGGTCGGTGCATGGTTGTGCCATTTTTCACTTGTTTGTCGTTCCACCGAGTGCATTACAAGCACAAGCAAGTTATAAATTAAATGCATTTAGTACAATAATATTAGTGACATTAATGTGGGTTATAAGCATTTTAAAGTTTACAAGATGTACACTGAATGTGTATTAGACTAATTTGTAGTATAATACGTTTCGCGTTATACCACGAGGGGACGCTCATCCTCCTCTTTTTTTTTTGGGATTGGATTGGCGCGGATCGCTAAGTACTTGCGCTAGCGTTTCCGAGCACCGATTGGTGTGCGCTTGGTTTTCTCACTTGGGTTTCAACAGATCGCTCGTTTCTCTTCTCTTTCCTCTGGATTGGATTGGTGCGGCTCGCTACGTGCTTGCGCTCCCATTTCCGAGCACAAATTATTGTGCGCCTGGTTTTCACACTGGGCTTTTAACAGATCGCTCGTTGCTCGCGCTTAAGTAAGGCTGCGAGACGAAGTGAGCGTCGGCTAGCGCAGAAGTGCTTTGCCGCGCGCTTACCGTGTAAGCACTCAGGTACGCCGGAAAGCACTCATACAAGGGTCAGAAAACTACGCTTTATTTTCTTTTACTTTGCGATGCACCTTCATACTGGCAAGTGTCGAGTGATGGCTTCTAACAACCGCAGGAAAGAGTCCTTATACTGGGTAGCCCGAGCGATCCGTGGCTTCTAACAAATGCAAGAAAGTGTCTTTGCAGCGCACGTGGCCGTTGAGTGCCACCACACCCATCCCAGGTGGGAATCCAGCATCGGCGCTGTTACCCTGTACCCATCGCTGACGAGGTGGCGCTTAACGTTTTGACAATCACTTTCTATTTTTTTTTTTTTTTGCGTGTGCATGAGCGCCCGTGATGGAGTCCGGAAAGTTTACGGTGTGGTTGACTATTTCTCAATGCAGATTGAGGCATAGCTCCGTTAGCATCCACTAAATTTGTGATATATTTGTATGCGGCCAATTCGTCACTATGAATAATGGTCCCCGGTTGAAGATTAGTTGCAATAATGGCGCCTAGCATCGCCGCCTTTCGTCAGTCGACCTTGAAAGTCGCAGCACACCTCTGGTTGCCCAGAATATGACGAAGACCCATGGGCCACCTTCTTTAACACCGCCGTAATTTTGGCGGCTCAGCGGAAAGTTGTCGCCCGACATTAGGCGGCCTCGATTGTACTTTTGCCCGCCGCGAAGAAGGCACTCGTCAATTTGCGCTATCTCCCCGGGGACACCGAGTGGAGGTTGCGCCAGCAGCTCGTCCTTCGCGAACTTGCGGGGGTAGTTCCTCTAGTCTGCGATGGCGTGCTCCGATAGAGAGAGAGAGAAAAACTTTATTTTCATGTTGGGTGGGGTGGTGAAAAGGCCCTCAGTCCAGAGCCTCGCTTGCGGCATTCTTCAGTGCAGCACCGATAAACGCCGCAAGGTACCGTTGGTCGTCGGTGCTGGTGGCTTCTGTCAGCCACCCGGCATGGGGTTTAAGGGAAAGATTTGTAGGGGCAGGCAAGGGAGGTGGGGGCGGTCCACAGGACTAGAAGATATGGGATGTGTTCGGGTGTTCGCCACAGTGTCGGCACGGTGGGGATCCTCAGGTAATAGCCCGCGGAGGAGGTGCATTCGAGCTGGCGTAGGGAGTGTTTCACTCTGGGCCTGACGGATGAGTACACCCTGATCACGGGTGAGCTCTTTGCTAAGCTTAGGAAACTTTCGCCTTGCATCTTGATAAGGCCGCAGAAGCAGAGGAGCCCACCTTGTCGTCTGGGCTGGTTGCGGAATGTCGGGCGCCTGGTTCAGAGTCTCGCAGGCGAGCTGATTAGCTCTTTCATTTCCCGGCATCCTGTCGTGACCAGGTATCCAGATGATTTCTGAAGGCTCCTGTAGGTGCTCTTGCATAAGTGTGGAAATGTGCGCCGGGACATCGTTGTGAAACAATTTTCTGCAAGCTGCCATGGAGTCGGTAAATATGATTCGTGGGTAGGCTGAGTTGCTAGGGGGCATATGTTTGATCGCGATTGCGATGGCCGTCAGCTCCGCTAAGGTCGTATGTGTCTCTGGAAGTACCGCCGTCTGTATAGTTTGGAGGTTATTATTCATGACTGCTATAGCGGAGCCATGTTCCCCAACGCTAGAGGAAACAAGTCGCCGGTCATCTCCTTGAACAGCCATATGTCTACGCTTTGTCTCAGGAAGTACGTGAGCCAAATCATTTGCCGCCTCTAGAGGTGGTCGTTCGGACGGCCGAGGCGGTCCTTGTTGGCGAAGTAACTTCCTTCGCCTCTCTGCCCGTGCAGTGCAGCGGTACCGTGTAACTGCGAAAACTGATTTCGGCAGCTGTGGCACCGGATGGCAGCCCGGCGTCCATTCTGAGCCTTCCAATATAATGTGACCGCTTCGCCTGTGCAGGTTGGTTGGTCCGGGTTGAATCCCAGGTGCTCGCAGGTGCCCCAGTACTCGGATGACGACGCTGGACTTGGCCTGGGGCTGGGGCGCGGTGGACGAGCAGTGCTTGAAACAGGGGAGAGCTGAAGCGATCGGACGAACTTTTCCTCCGCAGCCTAGTCGTACCACTCTGCGCTCGGAAAGCACAATTTGCCCGCCACGTTGTCTCCGCAGACGACGGCCTTCGCCTAACACGTCACACAGCCAGCGCACTGACGTTTTGGAAAGGCAAAAATGACGCGAAACTCTACGTCGGTGATGTAGGTGAACGGGTCCAGACGGTCATATTGACGCTTACTACCGCTGGATGCGATGACACAGGCTGCTGCTGCCGCCGCCATGTTCACGAGTTCAACTCGAGGGGGGTTTCTCGATGTACGAGTTTGGCACGAGTTCGCCTGTCAATAAAAACCACAGGTCACACCCCGCGCGAGGCATATAACTCTTGTGCGCGCCCACCACGGTTGGGCCACGCCCAACTTATTTTTCGGCAACAGCGACGTGGTGCGGAACTGAGAGGCATTAACAATCTTGACCGGTGAAATAAAACATGCACAACGCACTGTCGTCGGTGATGTACTGAGCACCACTATCAAAAAAAAATGCGTCGACTTTCGCGGGCTTATGCATATATCTTCTTGGGCTGTGATGGCCCCACAACACGGTTCATTGCCTGCATTGTGGCGATGTAGCGCACAGCAAATAATTATCGGCAGGTCACTGTAACTGCTTGCAAGTGAGTGAGTGAAAAACATTTATTGTCGCTATATACAAAGAGAGAGTTTGGGACGAGCCAGAAGGGCCCGCTCCGTATAAAGTCTAGGAGGGGTTCCTATTCCGGGACCCCTGTGGCTTTTGCGGCAGCCCGGGCTCGGTCCACCAGGGTACGTTGGTCCTGTATGGTCGAGCAGCCGAGCAGGGCAGCCTCCCAGCTCTCTCGGGAAGGATGGGGGTCGGGGAGGTAGGCCGGGTTGTTGGGGCATGCCCATATTATGTGGTAGGTGTCCGCGGACACGTTCCCACAGTGCGGGCACTCGCCTGAAAAAGCTGAATTAAAATGCTTCAGTACTGCCGGGCACAGTACTGTGTTGGTATAGAGGCGCAGGAGCCAGCGCTCCTCTGCCTTCGTGAGACCTTTACACGGGGGAGGATACCGGCCGTGAGAAGATTGGTAGAAAATAGAAATTTGCCGGAAATTAATAGCCGAATTGAAATCCTGGTCATCTATATGCGACGGATGAGGCGATGCCCGGTAGTTAAGCGCGCGGGCGGTAGCGTCTGCTACCTCGTTTCCCTCGATCCCCGCATGTGCTGGGGCCCAGATGACGGTTCGCCGGGTCGGGTAACCCTGGTACTCACATCGGTGAAGAATTTTAAAGGCACGATACGGAATGCGTCCCTGCTGCAGGTTGCGACAGGCTTCCCTAGAGTCGGTGATGATGACTCGGGAAGCTGGATCCGCGGCGGCTAGCGCGATGGCGACTTCCTCCGCGTGTATTATGTTAGGGGCACGGAAAGTGAGGCCCTGTACTGGTTCGTTTTGGTGGATGACAGCTGCCGTAATACCAGCCCCCGTGGTGCGGGCCAGCTGCATCGGTGTAGAATACCCCCGGCCGGGTGCCGTACCGCTCGGAAATGGACGCCGCACGCGCGAGGCGGCGGCCATCGTGGGCATCCTTGGTCATGTTGCTGGGGGGGGGGGGGGGTCGTACCTGTAGTGCGAAGCGCCAGGCTTCAGGCAAGGAGACCCGTTCCTCCCGTTGAGTTGTGTAAGCGATGTGTAAGCGGGTCAGAAGGCGGCTACCCGCTACTGTTTTGCCTAACCGCAAGTATTGATTGTTGAGATGCGCCTCACGGAGCTCCCCAAAGGTGTTCGTCATTCCTAACTCGAGAAGATGTTGATTGGATGTAGTGATGGGGAGATCGAGGGCTCTCTTGTAGAGTTTGCGGAGAATCACTTCGAGTGCGTTCTCATCGCATTTGCGCAGGTGGAGGTACGGTGCCGAATACAGGATCCGGCTGGTCACGAACGCATTCGCCAGCCGCAGGGCGTCTTTGCATCGTAAATCCCCCCCGTTTGTTAGAAACCCGGCGGATCATGCGGCCCACTTGGTCCCCCACCTTGTGGAGCTTTTGGAGAGTTGTATCAATCTTGCGGTTCCGGTGAATAAAGAGTCCCAATACTCGTATCTCCTCGTGTTCGGGGATTGGACCGCTAAGCAGGGAGAGGGCGATTTTGGTTGTGCATTTCGGATTGGGCCGAAGGTGCACGAATTCCGATTTGCTCGGGGAGCATTCAAGACCGCAGCGGCGTGCGTATTCGTCCACAATAGACGCCGCTTGCTGCAGGTTGGTCTCGATGTCTCCTACCGAACCATGTGTTGCCCACAGAGTGATGTCGTCGGCGTACAGAGCATGCTGCACGCCGGGGACCGCACTCAGTAGGGTAGGGAGCCTGACCATGGCCAAGTTGAAAAGGAGTGGCGAGAGAACCGCTCCCTGTGGCGTCCCTCGCGTACCAAGCAGGTACGGGCCATGTTCTGAGTGTTGCAGACGAATGTAGGATTGCCGATCCGTCAGGAATTGTCGGATGTATCGAAATGTGTTGTATACACTGTCTGTTTGGGACAGGTGTGTAAGGATGATCTCGTGGGTCACGTTGTCAAACGCCCCCTTTAAGTCCAAGGCAAGAACTACCTTGTCGTCGCTGGGGTGTTTGACCGGAGCCAGGATCTCCCGATGGAGTTGGAGCAGAACATCTTGTGCGGACCGGTGTGGGCGGAAGCCGTACATAGTGTCTGCGAAGGTGTTCTGTATTTCGAGGTAGGTACACAATCGGTCGCGGACCATGGTCTCCATTAACTTTCCCACACAAGAGGTAAGGGAGATGGGCCGGAGATTGTTTATATTAATGGCTTTACCTGGTTTGGGAATGAAAGTAACGAGGGCTGTTTTCCAATCCACCGGGAGAGGCGCTCCTCCCTCCCAGATGGCATTAAAATACTCAAGCAGCTGCATGTACGCGGGATCAGGGAGGTTAGCCAATACCTTTACCGTCACCTTATCCCTGCCTGGAGCTGTCCCTCTCTTCATTTTTGCCAGGGCCGCTTTGAGGTCGTGAAGTTGGAACTGACGATCCAGTTCCGTGTTCTCGGAGCCTGCATACGAGTACGCCGACCCGCGGGAATCCTGGTGAGTGCAGAGGTACTTAGCGCGGAGAACTTCAGCCATTTTGGCTGTGTCTCCATCGAACGCATGAATTGCTCTCTGAAGGTGCTTTTGGGTCTCAGTGCGAGTTTGGGCCGGATCAATGAGGGTGCGGAAAAGGCGCCACGTATTCCGGTTCGACATTTGTCGAGCAGCGGTGTTGCATCGGTCTACCCAGTTTGAGTCGGCGAGTTGGGCCGCATACTCTGCCGCAAGGCGTCGATGCGCCGCGGTGGACGACGATCCTGAACAGTGCGTAGTGTTCTCCAACGACAACGTATCGCAGCTGTCATTTGAGATGGCTGCTCTGTCATCAGTGATGTATCAGACCCGCAGTGTTGCAAACACGGTCAGCGGTCAGCGCAAACGCACCCAGTGCGATGGCATTTCTTCATCACAAGCACGACACACTAAACAATTGCAACACCTTCCTGCGTTCGAAGTCTAATTTTCTAACTGCACACAAGAGCCATCGCCCGCCCAAATGCGATAACTGCGTTGTCGTTGCGATATCCATCTGCGATCGCTGTTAGCTCAGCAGCAGAGGCAATCGGCAAGCACATTGAGTGAACAACACACTCAAATTCTGCGTACATGCGCACGGAGGCACCTTCACTGGGCAAGCGGTGACAAGCGATGCATCGCTTCGCAATGCATCGCAGAGACTTCGCGCACGCAGATAAACTGGTGCATTTTCACTGTACTGCGTCACTACGGACCCTACAATACCGCACAGCAATTTTGAGGCGACAGCCGTTGCCCCCGTCTCTATGGCTAGAGTGTCCTTTCAGTTGGTAAAGCGGCGGCCTTAATAGCCGCGTCAGTGAAAGCACCTGCGGTGCACAGCCATGCCGCAGCGCTGCGTTGCCATTCCCCTAATAGACAGGGAATGGACAGATCATTGTCATGACTGACTTTATGCGTCATTATCGCATAGATTTTATCGAGAATAGCACTGCAGCGCGCCTGGCGATTTCTCCCCGTATGAACTCCCTCGTGCGTGCGACCCTCTAGAATACATCTGCTTGTAAGCTTTCGCCTCACTGTCGCCACTCGCGGCAAAAAAATGCAAAATTTAATCATTCGCTCGATGTCCGTTTGCATTCACAAATTTATAGCATTCAAAACGAAAAACCGATACTTTAAGAAATAAAATGTTTGTTATTTTATTTTCTGTATTTCAATGTATTCGATTGTGGGAAAGCGTAGGTGCAAGAATGCACCGCATGTGCCCTGTTCGCATTCGACGGAGGATAGAAAGATAATGCTCGAAAGAGGAGGCACGCCCTTGACGCGCCCGAGAAAGGCGTGGCAAGCGGCTCACGGCAAGTGTACAGATAGAGAGCGGGACAGTGACGGTATTGCTAAATTACGATAATACGTTGATAACAGTACGCGGCGCTGGCGCGTTTTGTTGCGCAGTCCTCTGCGCTTGAAGCGCGGAAGTACTGTGCAGCGCAGGGTGCGCTCATGTTGTCATACGCGGATTTATCTCGACATTTCTTTTTGCCTGCTGTTATTGCACGTTCCTTGCTATCTCCGTTTACTGACTGCTATCGAGCAAACTCGGGTAAAACTCGGGTGAACGAGAAACTCGGCGCATCCTGCATAGCACCCCAGTACTCGAATTCATACACAACACAGGCGTTATAGCACACATTTAATACATACCACAAATGTAATACATTCCGCACATTATGACTTAAGGCAAGTCTCCGTCGCCAAAATAAAAGTAAAGGTGCTTTTATTGTTAGATGAGCTGCTGTGACAGAAGCTGAAGCCCCATATCGCTGTGCCTTGAAGTTGTTCGTAAAATTCGCTTGGAACACAATGTAGATATTTTCCAGGCTGAATAATGGGAGCCTTGGAGGATCCAGAGCATCGATTGAGGTTCTTTCCTGTAAAGAAGCATCATGTTTCGGGACGTCAGAGGGGGGGGGGGGGGGGGCAGAGCATACTTAAACGTCCCGATCAACAGAGACAGAGGTAAACGGTGAATTTACATCGTATGCAACCATGAAGTCGTTAGGCACAATCAGAAGCTTTTCAATAAATGTTGATGAGCCGCACATATGATAAGAATGGTGGCCCACGTGCCTGGAGAGGTCATCATAGTCGTACCGTCGCGAATGTCGTCGTCATAAAGCTTCCTCGCCGTGCCATCTTTATTCCATCATATGCTTCTTCGCCGTCATCGTCGTATCGTCATCCGCCGTGGTGGCGCAGTGGCTCTGGCGTTGCGCTACTAAGCCCGAGGGCGCAGGATCGAATCCCGGCCGCGGCGGCCGCACTTCGATGGGGGTGAAATGCGAAAACGCCTGTGTACCGTGCATTGGGTGCACGTTAAAGAATCCGAGGTGGTCAAAATTAATCTGGAGTCCCTCACTGCGGCGTGCCTCGTAATGAAATCGTGGTTTTGGCATGTAAAACCCCAGAATTTAATTTATCGTCGTATCGTCATCATCCTCTGGTAGCCGCTGTTCTCATATTCTCGTACGTGCCATCGTCGTGATGCCGTCATTGTCGTTGATGCGCACGCAAGTGTTCTCATCGAAAAATAAAACAAACTCCGAAAAGTAATTGCGAAAAGTGTATTATACTTGTTGAATGGCGGTTCTCTAACATTTTTGCGTGATTTTAATTACCCAAGCTGCCGCTCTAGGGATTTAGTGAATGGTGCTATACGGAGGACATATGCCGAAATAAGGTGCTTTGACCAGTGCTTTCCTACCCTCGAACAGTTTCCTCGCAAACATTTTTCGCATCATCAGCGTACTGCAAAAATAACGAATTGGGAATCCTTCTGACACCACATTTATATAACCAAGCTGAAACGATGTAGACAGCCTATACAGCGACTCGACGAACTAAACCACACTTCTAAAGTTGTTGTCATTCCTAATCATTACGGTGGAGTAAATACAGAATACGAACGACGTAGAGCCACCCTGCAAATCGCCGACAGAAAATGCAGACGAGCAGTTCTGATTTAAGACTGCAGAGGTATGCGATATACTCGTTCCGGCATGGGATGACAGCTACAAAAGTTAGGCCAGAAATGCTGGTGCAAGTTTTGTTTTTAACTAACGCCCCTTACGTATGCACAGCCAAAATTAGAGATTGTTTTTCGCTCTCTAAGCGGGCAAGCGACTCGGCAGCAGCCATTCAGCGAACTGTAGCATTATTTCAGAAAGTGCCGGAAAGAACCGTTGCAAACGACCGTGCCCGGCACCGATCACTCAAAAGCTACAAACATCTGCTCAAAGAAATAAAGCAATAATTGACCCATTTATTAATAAGAACCATCCGTACCTAGATCCGGCGTTTCGCGAAATAAAGACCCCTCTCGCATTACGCTGCGCTCCACGGGGTGACTTACTGCGCTTTGAGGAACATTGGTCCTGCAGGTACGAAGGTTCTGCTGGAGGCACCTAATGATGTATGTATCTCGGAATGTTTCCAGCCATCCTGGAAAGTTGCAAGCGTTGCGTTGGAAGAGCGCAATTGTTGCAGAGCGCTGGAAGAGCAAGTCAAATCTCTTATTAACATCATTTATCGACTTCCAGGCGTTTGGTTGGAAGGTACATCTTTTATACCTGTACATTGCGCACTCATCGGGAGAGAAACGGTTGCATACACTGCCCCAGCCCCTCAAGTTCTATCACGCAGCTCAGAAGAAACACGTTAACGGCTCGTATTTTAGTAACAATGATATGAAGCGTACATGCAATAAAACCGATGAGAACATAGGTGACTGCATTTCATATTAGGATTTCCTTCGTTTCATTGGACAGCGAGGGTCTCTACTCTGGTACCCTTGATACTTTCGGTAGTATCTGAACTATCAGAAGGGGAACAGAGGGGCCCTATGTTTTTAGTCACCATATGAAGCTGACAGTTAATGAAGCCAAGGGAAGCACAGAGGAAATTATTTGTTGGGTTCAATTCTAGCGTAGAAATGATACGGGAAATGAAAGTGTACAAAACAATTCAGAGCCCCTCCACTACTGTGAAGATGGAAGCCAGCGAAGCTGTGACTATGGTGGGTCCGCTATAGTAACTATTGCTATACTGAATTTATATATTATCATTATTGACTATATTGAGCGTCTTCAGCATGTTCGTCAAATAGCAAGGACACCGGCGTCTTGTTTTCACCCGGCGCGATGGCCAAGTAGTGCGTTTGCTGCGCAAAGTCCGCCCCATCGTCATAGACTAGCGTATGAGCCACAGCGTTCATAGCCGCGGCACACTGTATGACATCGTCAGGATCCTGGAAGATGGCGTTAAACGAGCGTCCATCCAATAGCGACTCCAAAGGGCAACTGCTGATAACAGCGCTAGCGCGATCTCCAAGTCACGAGGCAAAGGGGCACAGCGATTGGCGGGACGTGCGGCCGCCGAGTATCGCGACACTTGTGAAAGAGGCATCGGCGGTGGCGAGGGGTATAACAATGGGCCATCCATCATCCGTTTTAACCCCTGCACTAAGGCACAGCTGGCGCACTTTGAGCCTCCAAGCACTTGGGGCCGAAATTGTTGATCTACTTCCGGTCTATCTACTTCCTACGCCAGACGCGATCTCCTGGAACCTAGCCTATAACTGCTGCTCAGTAAAAACAATTTGCTTCCGCGGTGGGAGCCGAGCCCACACCATCTGCTTGCAGGGGGCCACCATAGTGTTCATGGGCCAATTGCCTGCTCCTAATACATCGTGCTACGTGAGGCCTGTGGTTAATGGGTGTCCCACATCCGATGCCATAACCGCTAGTGGAGCAGTGCGTGGTTATAAATTTATATACATAAAATACCTAAGAAATGGGATGCATGGTGGGACAGCCGCCGCAATACGCACGTCTAGCGGAGACAGTGGGCTCGGCTACCACTGGCGGAAAAGCTGTCTTTTCTTTAACTTTTCTTTTTGTAGCGAGAGCTACACTGGCCGCATTCTCGCCGTTTCGCTGTGGCCTGTGGCCGCACCGCGAGCTGAGCCGTTGCCTAGCAACAGCCGCAGCTGGCAGCGCCGCTCGCCGCGCCATCTGGCGTCGTCTGCTCGAGTTACCATGGCGCGGCGATGCGCCGCCGCCTCCGCAGTTGTGTTGCAAGCGTTCGCCGCTTGCATCTGGCATGACGTCAGAGGAGGAGCCGGTGAAACCGCGTTGCAACAGAGGAGGAGCCGGCGTTGCATCGTATATATGGAAGGGGTGGCTTGGCGGGATTCGTCGGCAGATATGGAAAGTGAGTCGGAGAGACTGAAAGAAGCCAGGTTTCGTCGTCGGAACGAAACCAAGAGGTGACAGCGAGCCGAGGAGACGGAGGAAGAACGAGCCGCACGCCTCGAGAAGCGTTGCAAGTACGAAGCGGCCAGGCGAGTGGATTCAGATGAGGATAGCACCCGAAACGTGTTCAAGTCACTGGACGACAACCCCTTATCCTCCCGCCTCACCGACCATCGGGCCGTCTTTGTAGCAATTGAGAAACAACAAGATGAATTCGTTCAAAATAAATGCGTTACACTTTTTTTAATGTCCAGTCTTTATGAGAGGCAACAACCAAACCTAAACACTCAGGCGTACGAAGCTAAACGATAAAGATGTAACCGTAGATATAACCAAGCTAAACAATAAGATTAACAGAACCTTTCGCTACGCACACCTAGGCATAACTGAATTAAGCCACAGCCAATTTTTTTCATTAAGAATGAAAAGTTTATCACACATTTAACTCTAGTCTGTATTTAATCATATAGTTTGAAGGGCCCCTCGCCAGGCCCCAGTGCAAATTTTGGTTATGTACTGGAAGCAGACTTGTACACGTTACAGAAAAAAAGTTACAGATTGCAATTACAATTACTTCATTTAAAATTTTTATTGATGTAACCGTTATTACTATTACGTTACTTTCAAATCAAATCATTTTATTTCCATCTGTTTCTTACAGATACAGACAGGGGAGCTGCAGAAAAAGCTGTTCTTGACAGCTTGACTAAACCGCAGCCCCTACTCGATTTTTGTTTCTGTATGACATTGTAGAAGTGGCACACACCTGAATTCACTCGCCATCGGTTGCATTCTCTCGACCCATCTATGCAACTGCGACTGTTATCTGGGCTTCTGCGAAGTGAGGAAGGGTCGAATGCTCTTCCGCTTGGGCCGGGGCGTTGCATTCACCAATGCATGTTCATTTTGTATTGTAATGGCCGATAACGCCGAATGCAATGCCTGCGGTGTCGAGGAGACTATAGAACACCTCCTGTGCTACTGCCCATTCTTCGAAAATGAAAGGCATGACCTCTGCACAGCTGTAAATCAGCTGGACAGAAAGCCGTTCACATTGAACAAGATCTTGGGACCATGGCCTCGCATATCGCAGCTACAAAAGGCCGCAAAAGCACTGCTGCCATTTCGGAAGGCTACCGGACTGAGTGACCGTTTGTGATATACAGCGGAGAACTGTTACTACGTCGGCGATATCTGCAGCGAACTTTCTCTTCTTCTCTTAACCTTTCCCTCCCCTTTTCCCTTCCCCCAGTGCAGGGTGTCCAATTGGGCTCAGTCCTGGTTAACGTCCCGGCCTTTCATTTATCCTTTTCGTCGCTACAGTATGAGCTGCTGTCTCGGCATACAAACAAATTGCAAGCATACAAATTTACAGACGCATGTGACAATCATATAAACGATGTTACACCGTATGTCACTAGTGCAACAAACTAAATGACAGTTATTCTTGAAATAAATAATGCAGAGCTGTTGCGAAAAAAAAAAATAACTAACAGGCATAGTATAAAACGCAAGCATTTTCTAGAAGCTATACTTTTCGCGGATATCACGGTAGGTACATGTATACATACAGGTCAACATTGATAGTGTGATACGAATTCAGCAGAGATGGAAGTGTAAATTTCAAACTTTGTTCTCCCAAGTATAATCGAGTAATGAGCATGGACCATACGTCAGGGCACCTTATTCGATAATGATATTTCTTTTCCTCAAGCTTAGTTGGCCGCGTAAGAAATTAACATTTCTTCGGGATTCTGATTTAAATGCAACACTTAGCCGATATCTATACATGCTATGCATTTTGATTATTCCAATCTGTTTAAACAATTCAGCAGTTGGTGCATCATAAGATACGTTAAATACAGTCCAAATGATTTTTATGTAGCAAAAGAATCCATTGTAGACATGTGTATGACGCCGCTCCCCATACTAATGGGCAGTAATTAAGATTGGAATAAAAGCGTGAACTGTATAATAAGAGTGTAACATGTTTCGAAAGCAGATGCCCTAAGCACATAACGGTGCATGTGATTCGCGCTAAATTGTTTTGGTACAATCTACGTGATTATCCCAAAACACTTGAGCTGAAAAAAATTACACTCAGACATTTAAATTGGTCGACAATATCTTTGCGGTGCGAATTGAGTACAATATCGGCACGAACAGAAATAGGTTTGTTCTTTGGCCTGAATATAACTACCTTTGTTTTTGTTTCATTTATACGCATAGAGCTTGAATTCGACCATTTGTGCAGTTCATTCATTGTAATATTACACTGTTTTATGAGAGAGTGAATATTTTGTTTCAAAGAAAAAAAAGATATGCTAGTATCATCAGCATGAACTTTGATATATTGTTGATGTTTATGATGTCGCTAATGTAGAGGTACTACCTCTATTGATATTTGCACAAATACAATAAATAGATCGAGCTGGCCTAGCTGTTTCAGTTTGTCCTGTGCAGCCCTTCACTAAACCTTTTCAAAGATTTCGTCTGTCGTCTTCTCTCGTTTTCTTTTGAAGAAAACAGCAGTCATACTAAAAGCTCGCCTAATGTGTGCTTTGGAGGGAAGAGCGGTGTTGTATAGCGTAAAAACACCTTGCGCCCAAAATTGCGGTTACTCATTAGCGCGACGCTCGCGTCTCTGTCCTCCATAAAGCGCGGCCCTTCATTGTTGCTAGGGCTCGGAGAAGGGTGCTCCCGGTAGGCTCAATAAGAAGATGAAAAATCGCCTATAGGTGATTTCCTGGCATCGACGCGAAAGTGGTCATCGCTATCGAGCCAGAGCGGCGGCGGTTCAAATCGGAGGTGGAGCGTTAAGATAATGAAACATATACTGAGTGCCCGGGTTTACCCGTCTGAATATGCGCGTTCGCGAGGCTGCTGCATGGCACGACCGCGGGCGTTCCACTGTAGTTCACGCCAAATTCAAATTCTAAAATCGGCTTCGCTTGCTACAGTTTGTCTCCTCTATAATGTAAACGCTAACAGAAAAAAAAGTAATTGAATTACAGTGTGCGTTACAAAGTAAAGAATTTAATCGATCAATTACAAAACTACCAGTAAATGTAACTGAATACTAGTAATTAATAACATATAATTCGTTACGTAAAGGTCTGACTGGAAGTTGCAGGCCGCATTATAGGGGTCTACGTCCTACATTTTTACCGCTAAATATCGTTAAAAATTGTTAGAACGGATTTATTATTAAAGGTGATAGGATAAATTGAAATGTCACGCTGCGATGCTACCAGGAGGCGAGCTTCACTGCCAACTTCGACGCTCTCCCACCTTGCCTCGACTAGCGTCCGCAAGCCGACATTCCTTCCCTTCTTTCTCCCATACCAGAGCCGAGGAACGCGTCACGTTTACGTCGCGAGCCAGGGCTTTTTTTTTTTTTGTTTCTTGTCTTTTGTGCTTTGCGGCGCATTTCCAGTGGCGGTACTGCGCGTTCTGCATTTCATGATTTACTGAAGTCACGTGCCCTAATCAGTGACGTTGCAGGCAGTGCGTCTTGCGTAGAGGCATTTGTGCGTGTGACTTTGACCGCCCGATCAAAACGCACAAGGTGCGGCCTGTCGCTGGGGGGCTGTTGCGTAGCGCTGGCGCGCACGTGCGAGGGCGGGAGCGCCGTCCCGACTGGTGGAGTCGCGGTAGCTACAGGATGAACTAGGCACCTCTCGCCGATTTCGGCGCACGCAACTAGAAACAGTGTGACCTTTCGGTGTTATATACCCATGAACGTCCTAACCAACGATGTGCGGATGGGGCGGGGACCGCAGTGCCATGTGAGGAGGTAATTGAATCGCCGAGGGTGTCTTGCTAAGCCTTGCAGGGGGCCAGCATATCTTCTATCCTGGGCGAAGGCGCAGGGGTGAGGCATTTCACAATAGGAGGCAACCGTATCCCAGCCCATACTAAAGCGCCTCCATACGCGCTTCTGCGGAAAAACGGCAGTCGTACTTGGATGCATGAAGTTCCTACAGAGCAAAGAGTGCTCTTTTGTGTCTGGATGCGCGTAGGGTTGAGGCGTTGCAAAAATGATTCCTTGAAGGCGGTAACTGACATGTAAGCTTGTGCTAGTTTCAAGAGAAAAGACGAGACAGCACGTCAGACAAGACAATCTTGTCTGTTCTGTTGTCTCGTCCTTGCGCTGGAGAACAACACCATGTCAAACAAACTAGCTCAGCAGTACATTCATACGAGTTAGCCATCTGCGATATTCTCCGGACTGTTTCTGCAGAACACAAAACAACTCGTGCACGAGGCAGGCATGGTGGCTAACATATGTTTCCTGGTAAACGGACAATATTGGTGTCCGTTGAAGTATCAGCAACTGGTGCCTCATAGCAGATGCCGGATCACAACAGCCCGTCCACCGCCTAGAAGACGGCTCGCGATGGGGTAGCCTATC
Organism: Dermacentor silvarum; assembly: GCF_013339745.2. Lineage (NCBI taxonomy): Eukaryota > Metazoa > Arthropoda > Arachnida > Ixodida > Ixodidae > Dermacentor > Dermacentor silvarum. The sequence goes on along the minus strand of NC_051154.1, from coordinate 124,795,956 downwards.
GGTGCCCCTTGAAATGGCTGTTTGGACACATACGCGTCGGTTCTGGCGAATTGGAAAACCTTAACGGCGGGTTTATTCGAAGACACGAATAATGCTCGGCCACAACGAACCATTGGTAGCAATTCCGTTTTCCCGAACTCCAGAATGATGCCTTTGGCGCTTCGCGCGATGGCTTGTTCCCTTTTTATTGGAGTGACTATTTTTCCGCGTTTTTAGACTCTGCGATGTGGAATCTTTTGCTGTGTGGTGGGCATTGACGTCACCGCAAAAGATGAGTAGCTGCCCAGCTGCGCTATGATTAGAAGCAGGAGGCGATGGCCGCATATAGATGCTCGCCACTGTGGGCAGTGCCGCACAGCACAGTGCTCTATGCATGGGGCCATCAGTTAGTTCAGCAATGGGTATAACGGAATGTAGAAGGCTGCTGCGCACGTAGATAGCACGACGACTGCCACCCTGGGGGTAGCTGTCGTCCGGGCACGCAGCCGTCAGGTAGGAAGGCTGAGGGCAGGAAGTTCAGCTTGAGTACCCTTGTAGCCGTAGTTCTCTAGCCTCCTGCAGAGCGAGGACGTCGAGGTCGCGCTGCAGGAGAAGGGTGGAGTGGTCTGCTTGCCACCACTGCAGCGAGTGTATGTTCCATTGCAGCACACATGGACGGCGGCGGTTGTTTTCCGGATGTTGACCATGGTGGCTGGGCTACGGATTGGTTTTGCCATGTCTGGTAAGGACTGCCTGGCACATGATCCCATCTGGCGTGGCGTTGGGTTGCTGCAGGGCTACGAGTGCGCTTAGGGCAGTGGAGATGTCGTGAATGTCTGCGTGTGTGGCGTTGCCTTCGGCTGTGTTGAAAAGTGGGCGCTTTGAAGACAGCTGCATAAGAGCGGAGGTGCCTCTCTGCTATGACTGGGGTGGAGGTCTATTGGCCGTGGCCCGAAGTGGTGTAGGTGTGGTGGTGAGCGGACGTTGGTGATGTTCAGCCAGGACAGCGTACCTGCTCTGCTGATCCTGGGCTGAGGCAAGCTCAGTGGTCAATCGACGCGCTCGTTTCGAGTGCGGTGCGGGTAGCTGAAGTTCGTGGGTCTATGGCGGCCACCACAGTTGGAGCACTTTTTGCGGATTGAGGTGCACTCCTTCCCGTGATGTGAATTCGCACATATCGTGCACTTGGGGGTATTTCTGGAGCCAGCCTCCTCGTGGTTGATGCTCCCACAGCACTGACACTGTTGAGGGTGTAATATATGACTTCGTAGCGCATCCCCATGTAGTTCTACTTCCGCTGGTGGGCTGGTGTCGGCGGAGTAGGCTGATTATTCCAACCTCTCTCTCGATCGTGTCTGCGCTGTGCCGTGTGCATGTAGACGAGTCAATTCCATACATGAGTCCTATGGAAGTTTTCATTGTGCTGACGTGTCACTCCACTTCGAATAAAGCGATTTTGTTATGACGAGGGTTTTCTGTTTACCTATCAGTACACATACGCTGCGCTCAACGTGACTTAGTTTTCGCAATTGGTGACCATGAGGGCGAAGTGAAGAATAAATTAATATGAACTAATTTTCAGGTGAGTGCACTAAACAGTGTTGCACTGATTCTGCCATAGCTATGACGTGCGGCAGTGGACGTACGCACATCAGAATTTTTATGAAGTGGGCAGATGAATCGGGAAAATAAAGCTAATTTTATATTGCTGTCTTCACCAGAAACAAACAAGCAGTACAAAAAAATTATCAGAAACCACTGGAAGAAAATTGTCAAACCTGAGCGATAGCTTCCCGGTAGACATGTTGATGTACTTATTGGTTAGCTCTACCGATTAATTCTACGCGGTATGTATGCGCAGTGACGTGTGTGCATGTCAGAATTCACTGGGCAAATAGTTTTCGGCCATCGTTCGCCATGCGACGAGATTAGAGACAAGCCGACGTATTCATTGTCCCTGTACAGTACATATGGTTATACCATCAGATATGCTGTGGCCAGCGTCTCGTGAAGCTCTGCCTACACTGCAAAGTGTATATATATATATATATATATATATATATATATATATATATATATATATATATATATATATATTCATCCGGCGTTGCCGTGCCAAGGCTCCAACATAGCCTGTCATGTTAGCCAGAAGGACGCTGTGTGCGGTGTACGCGGAACGCCATTGCTGCTCTGTCTTTCGCCGCCAGAACGCACGCATATAGTACATATGCCAAACGCAGAACGTGTATATATATATATATATATATATATATATATATATATATATATATATATAGGGTGTTACGGCGAACACTTTCAAAAACTCTTAAAGGTTGCCTGTGGCAGATAGCCTAATTCTTTCTAGTTCATGAGCTGGTTTACTCGAAGCGGCGGACATTACTTGCACAAGATATTGAAATGCATAATTGAATAGTTAAAAAATTCACTAATTAAGCTTTTAACTAATTTCCTGATGGCCCATATTGCAATTTACAAATTGTAGCCGTGGAGTTCGCAAGGCGGATCCACTTGGAACGAATTCTCGGGATGACACCAGTTTCGAGATATTAATTCCCGAACTATGCGGAGAAATGCATTGGCGTTCCAGTTAGGTTCTTAACAAAACGTCGCGTTTTGCATTGAAGCACAAAATTAACTGGAAGGCCATCGCTCTTGCCAGTTGCGTTGGGAAACTAATGGAAAGGATGGTGTTGACGCGTCTTGAATGGTATTTGGAACACAATGAGGTATATCCCAATGCAATGGCGGGCTTCCGGCGCGGTCGGTCATCGGTCGATAACGTGCTTGATTTGGTAACATCTATTCAACACCAAAAGAGCATGAAACGTTTAACTGTGGCGATGTTTCTTGATGTGAAAGGCGCATATGATAATGTAGCGCACCAAGCAATCCTCGATGCTTTGATCGATGTGGGCATTGGTGGCCGTGCACTGCGCTGGATTCACAGCTATTTGGAGGATAGATCCTTCTTCGTACTTACAGAAGATGGAATGACATCCCACCATGTCACCAGCAAAGGTGTGCCACAAGGCGGAGTGTTAAGCCCCACGCTCTTCAACGTAGCACTGCTAGGCCTTGTTGGATCATTGCCAAGGACGGTTCATATATCCATCTATGCAGATGATATCTGCATCTGGGCAGACGGCGTAACTCGTCCGCAGATACGAGCGAGACTGCAGAAGGCGGTCACACAAACGTCGTCCTATCTGCGTATGAAAGGCCTAGAATTATCCTCCGAAAAGTGCCGATTAGTCGCATTTACGCGCAAATCAATGACTCCATATGTTATACGCATAAATGGACAAGGAATTGCTTACGAAACAAAACACCGTTTCCTTGGAGTCATCATCGATCGTGATTTGTCTTGGACGCCACATATTTCATATATGAAAAAGAGGTTGACTGCAATAGCACATGTATTCAAATTTGTCGGCGGAAAGTCTTGGGGTGCGTCTGTGCAATCGATGCTACAGCTGTACCATGCATTATTTATGGGCTTCCTAAGATACAGCCTGCCCGTGCTGGGAAGCACCAGTAAAACGAACCTTCGAACACTCCAGAGTATGCAAGCCCAAGTTCTACGGACGTGCCTCGGCCTCCCTAAGTGTGCATCCACAGCGGCCACAATTGCCATAGCATGTGACCACCCTGTATCAACATACTTTGCAGTCGACGCTCTAAGAGTGCACATTCGACATGTCGCAAGGACGCCCTTTCACCATCTTGCTTGCCTGCCAACAACTAGGCCGCATACGAGTTTTAGCCGTCTCCTGACTATACACGGAGCATCGCTACCATCGAATTACGTCCCTGCAGCATGGCCTTCGTTACCACTGTGGTCTCTGCATTCACCTCGAATATGCCTCACCATTCCAGGCGTGAATAAGAAGGCACAAATGCCGTCAGCAGCATTGAAGCAGGCAGCATTATTGCTACTACATGAGGTCCACAGTGACCGCTTACATGTTTACACAGATGGGTCGGTCATGCACTCCAGTTCAGCAGCTGCAGTATTTGTCCCAGCAAAATCTACAGTAATAAAATTCCGGACATCGCACTTGACATCGACGACGGCTGTCGAACTTACAGCTCTTTGTGCAGCAATGAAATTTATTGAACAGGAACCGCCCCAGAAATGGTCTATCTTCTGCGATTCCAAGGCCGCCCTCCAGAGTTTGCTCTCTGCACTACGCCGTGGACCCCACGAACGCCTTGTCGCGGACACACGCGAAATTTACCATCAGGCAGTTGACAAAGGACATGACATTTTCTTTCAGTGGCTGCCAAGTCACTGTGGTATCTTTGGAAACGAGCAAGCGGACGCAGCCGCTCGATCTTCACATACCAGTACCGATTGCGTCGCTATCCCTATGTCCAGAACAGACGCAGCAAGAAAGCTCCGTGCGCTTGCTCGCGAGCTTACGTTAGCCCACTGGAATTCAACGGACTTTAAAAACCAGCGCCTCTGTTCCCTGGATCCTGATCTGAAGTTCCGCCTTCCACATGGCTTACCCCGACGGGAGGTAACTCTCATTTGTCGCCTAAGACTTGGCGTAGCATTCACCAACGCGTACTCCTACCTGATGGGAATGGCCACAAGTCCAGATTGTGAAACTTGCGGGTGCAAAGAGACGATAGCACATCTTCTGTGTGATTGTCGTCGTTTTAGTGCACAAAGGAAAGTCCTCAGAACCACGCTCGACAAGATAGACAGCCGTCCCCTTACGGAAGCCAGAATTCTTGGTCCATGGTCCCAGCCGACGTCGGAACGAACTGCTTTAAAAGCGCTAGTACGCTTTTTGAAAGAAACAGGACTACATGAAAAACTATAGAATTGTGCGGACAGATGTGTTGTTTTTTTTTTGTTCTTTTTTGTTTTCTTTTTCTTCTTTTTAATCTTCTCTGGTTTTCTCATCTTTTCTGCCCTTACCCCATCCCCCCGTGCAGAGTAGCCAACCGGACACTTAACCTGGTTAACCTCTCTGCCTTTCGCCTCTTATTTTCCTTCCTTCCTAACTGGAAGGCCAATTCATTTCTCCGCAAAGTTTGGGAATTATCTCGAAACTGGTGTCATCCTGAGAATTAATTCTAAGTGGATCCGCCTTGCGATCTCCACGGCTACAATTTGTAAATTGCAATATGGGCCATCAGGTAATTAGTTAAAAACTTAATTAGTAAATATTTGTTAATTAGTCGATTACGCATTTCAATTTTTTTGTGCAAGTAATGTCCGCCTCTTTGCGTAGACCAGCTCATTAACTAGAATTGGGCTATCTGCCACAGGCAACCTTAAATAAATTTTGAAAGTATTCGCTGAAACACCCAGTATATATATATATATATATATATATATATATATATATATTATAAGACCGAGCTGTCAAGCGCTTTTTATTCCAAAAAGGAAACGCCCCAGCTCATGCGCGAAGAAGTAGAACAGGGAAGGTGATGATGGCTATGTACAAATGAAAAGGACGAAGTACGTTAATAGTGCTTACACTAACTTCCCCCCGTCATGGAAGCGGCCAGCCTGGCCGCAGATGAGAGATTATCTAAACGGGGAGTGAATGGCTTCATCCGCGAGACGTGAACAATTTCGTCATTCCGGCGGCGCCGGTCAGTGACGGAGTGTACTGGGCGCACGAGATAGTTCACTGCAGATATTTGCTGCACAACGGTGTATGGGCCAATATAGCGTCGAAGGAACTTCTCACAGAGGCCTGGAGTTCGAGCTGGAGTCCAAAGCAGGACTTGGTCTCCAGGGTGAAAACGGAGGTCACGGCGTTTGTTGTCGCAGCGACGTTTGCGCTCAGCTTGGGTAGCTTCCGTGCTTTGCCGGGGGATGTGACGGCAATGTGCAACTCGGGCAGCAAAATCTTCTGGAAGGGACGTGTTAGGCGAAGAAGGTGCTAAAAAGAATTCTCTGTCGAATATGGTGGAAGAAGATCTTCCATATACAAGGAAGAAAGGGCTGTAACCGGTAGTCCGTTGAATAGCAGTATTATAGGCGAATGTCACAAAAGGAAGAATTTTATCCCAGTTAGTGTGGTCAGGCCGGATGTACATGGAAATCATGTCAGACAGCGTACGGTGGAAGCGCTCAGTGAGGCCATTGGTTTGCGGATGATAGGTAGAAGTAGATTTGTGCACGGTATCAGTGACCCGAAGAACTTCCTCGAGAACTTGGGAAATAAACGCCTTGCCACGGTCACTCAGAAGAACGCGGGAGCCACGCGTGGCGCAAGACGATGGAGCGCAAGAAAATGTCAGCAACCTCAGACGCGGCACCGGCTCGCAGAGGGGCAGTCTCGGCATATCTGGTTAAATGGTCGACCGAAGTGACAATCCAACGGTGACCGGAGGGTGTCAAAGGCAAGGGACCATATAAATCAATGCCAACAAATTCAAAAGGTGCGTCCGGGCAAGGGAGAGGTTGTAGTAAACCGGCAGGAGGGGAAGTCGAGCGTTTTCGGTGCTGACACGACACACAGGAGGCAATGTATTTGGCCACCGTTGTGGATAGGCCAGGCCAGAAGCAGCGGATCTTGATGCGGTCGTAAATCTTGTGGAAGCCTAAGTGGCGAGCCGATGCGTCGTCGTGAAGTGCCTCTAATACGCGCCGGCGAAGGCAGCGAGGTAGAACTGGGACCCACTGGTGACCTGTTGGGTGATAAACGTAGCGGTGTAGCACGCCACTTTGCAGGCGGAATTGTCGAAGTTGGCGTCGCAAGCGGCTGTTGGGTGGTTCGGCGAATCCACTAAGGCGATCCATGAGAGTTCGACAGTAGGAGTCGGCCCGCTGAAGCAAGACGAGATCAGAGCGTGATGAAAGCGTAGCTAGATCCAGGGGCGTTATCGAGAGCTGGTGTGGGGCAGGCGTAGCATCGGAACGACGTGGTGGGGAAGACGACGGCGCGTTACCGGGAGAGAGCGAGAGTGGGCAGCGAGACAATGCGTCGGCATCATGATGACTTTTTCCAGACTTGTACGTTATTGTAAAGTCATATTCCTGCAAGCGGAGTATCCAGCGTCCTAAGCGTCCTGACATGTTTTTCATTGATGACAGCCAACACAGAGCATGATGGTCGGTGACGATGGTGAAGTGGCGGCCGTAAAGGTATGGGCGAAATTTCTGACAATAGACAATAGCCAGGCACTCTTGCTCTGTAATGGTGTAGTTCCACTCAGCTGGAGAGAGTGTTCGGCTGGAATATGCGATGACTTGCTCTTTAGAGGCTGCATTACGTTGCAGAAGTACTGCGCCAATACCTTGTGCGCTTTCGTCAGTATGGAGTATGGTGGAGGCTCGATCATCGAAGTGGCGAAGCACTGGTCCGGAAGTAAGATGTTGCTTAAGAGCTTGAAAAGCCGACTCGCATTCGTTAGTCCATGTGAAAGAGGCACCGGTAACCAGTAGCTTGTGTAGAGGAGCTGCTATGGCAGCAAAGTTGCGTATAAATCGACGAAAATATGAAGCCAAGCCGAGGAAACTACGTAGATCTTTCTGCTGCTGGGGCCGAGGGAAGTGCAGAACAGCACTAATCTTTTCAGGGTCTGGCTGGATGCCATCTTTTGAGACGACGTGGCCCAATACTTTTATGGTCTTGCTTGCAAATTTGCATTTTTTTTGTGTTGATCTGGAGACCAGCATTTGCAAGGCACTTGAGAACTTCGTCTAATCGATGAAGATGTTGGCTGAAGTTAGACGAAAAGATGACAATATCGTCCAGATAACAGAGGCAGGTCTTCCATTTTGAACCACGAAGTACGTTATCTATCATGCGCTCAAATGTGGCGGAAGCGTTACAAAAGCCAAAAGGCATCACGTTAAATTCATAAAGTCCGTCTGGTGTAGCGAATGCGGTCTTTTCTTTGTCAGTCTCGTTCATTGGAATTTGCCAATAGCCTGATCGAAGATCAAGGCTGGAGAAATATTCCGCCCCTTGCAGTGTGTCCAAAGCGTCGTCAGTTCGAGGTATTGGATATACGTCCTTGCGGGTGATCTTATTGAGCGCTCGATAGTCGACGCAAAAGCGAACGGAGCCATCGTTTTTTATTACCAGAACCACGGGAGAAGCCCAGGAGCTAGATGAAGGTCGAATTATCTTCCGCGCAAGCATGTCAGCAACCTGTTGTTGAATGACCCTCCGACACGATAGGGGCGTCGTCGTATGATAGCGGAACCATTGGTTTCGATGCGGTGTGAAGCCACAGAAGTTTGGCTCAACACAGGGGAACAGCTATCGAAACAGGCTTTGTGCTTCGCCAAGACAGCCAGTAAGGCTTCGGACTGCGTGGCGGTTAGGTCAGAACCAAGAACGGCTGGGGGAGGGAAAGAATCATCCAAACCTGAGGTTGGTGCTGGCGATGAAGAAGGGCAATGTATGACTATAGAGATAGGTTGAGTGTCGGCGAGGGTTGCCACAGTCATCCCTTTGGGCAGCATCACAGGATCTGGGGTCGTGTTGCAGGCAGACAGAAGGGCGCAGCCACGTGAAAACCGGACGAGACAGGCGGCAACGAGGATTCCACGAGAAGTACAGCGGGAAGAAGGGGCAACTAGAGCGTCTCCGTCGGCGATCTGCCGGGATGTTACGGATACAACGCCTTCGTGACCAGGACGCAGGACGTAGTCTACATCAATGGCCAAGTTCACGCATGAAGTTGAAGAATCCGTAACAGGTGCAAGCGCTGTATCCGCGATGTGGACAACTTCCTCTCTACATGAAATGACGGCTGAAGCAGAATGTAGGAAGTCCCAACCCAAGATAAGTTCATGGATACACGTTGGGAGCACGATAAACTGAATGTGGTGGCGAATGCCGTCGATGAGAACACGAGCAGTACACTGTCCGTCGAGGTGAATGAATGCATTATTAGCACCACGCAAAATAGGTCCAAGATAAGGCGTTCTCACTTTCCGGGGCCGTGAACACAGATCACTACGAAGAACAGAAACGGCGGCACCGGTATCGATGAGAGCAGACGCGGGAACACCTTCAACAGTTACATAAAGCATGTTGGCCGGGCGAATAGGAGGCATTTTTGAAGACCGATAGGAAGCAGTTTCCCCTCCAAAAACTGCAACAGTTAGTTTTCCGAGTGCTGGTCGGCAAGATGGGAAGTGGGGCGAAGCGGCGATGTAGAGCGCCGGTAAGGCGAAGGAGAACGACGTCTGGCCGAACGGGAACTATGAGGCAGATTGGGAGCAGCTGGAGGAGACGATGAACGCTGCTGAGGGAACGAGTACGAACCGGGATAGTAGGAGTCTGGTCGGCGAGTGCGGTCTCTCTCGTGCTCAGCATAGCCTCGTCTTTCATCCTGCTGGCGACGGCGGCAGAAGCGAGATATATGGCCGCGTATACCACAGTAAAAACAAACCGGACGAGGTGGACGCCACAGAGGGTAGGATGGCGCAGCAAGTGCTCTGGTTCCCATCGAAGCCAAATGGTCATAGGTAACGTGAGTAGGCACGGAGGTCAGGGTAGGGGTGGGTAGCGAAGCAACATCCGCGTAAGTAGGTGAGGGGCGCGCTACCGCAGCAAGATGCGTCGTGGGTGTAGTCATCGCTGTCAACTCCTGCTTTACGACCTCGCGCAAGTCGAAGGGGGGGGGGGGGGACACAGGCAGCAGGTGAACGCCTCAGGTCTAGTATTTGAAGCTCTTCGCGGATGATGGTGCGGATGAGAGCACGTAGATCTGAAGAATGGGGAACCTGAGGATCGCTACTCTCATGTTGAAGACGAAGAGACTGCATCTCGTCCAGGCGCTGACACGTGGCAGTGATGTCTTGGACAGAATTTTGCACGATTAAGGCGTTGAACGCGACAGACCCAATGCCTTTTAATATGTGTCGAATGCGTTCGGCTTCCGTCATGCTAGGGTTCGCACGGCGGCACAGAGCCAAAACATCCTCTATGTATGAGGTGTAAGACTCTTGTGGAAGTTGGAGGCGCGTGCATAGCTTCTGCTTGGCGACTTCTGCACGGCTAGACGAGGAACCGAAGATTTGCCGCAGCTTGGCGGTAAACGTGGACCAATCCGCGATGTCGGATTCATGATTGAAATACCACGTCCTTGCAACACAGGTCAAGTAGAATGCGACGTGCCTCAATTTCTGGGTATCGTTCCACTTATTGCAAGAACTCACGCGGTCGTAGTTGTCGATCCAATCGTCGACGTCATCACCGCGGAGTCCCGCAAAGACAGGGAGATCGCGTTGAGGGCACGTCACAGTCCAAGAAGGCACCGCAGGCGGAGTCGTTTGTGTGGTAGGGTTAGAGGCGCCGGAAGAGCCGGGGTTGGAATTGTCCATCATTGTAGGGGTAACCGGGCGCAGGCAGCGACCGGAACGTAGCTCCAGGGAGGACGGGAACGCGAGAGGACGTCGGGGTCTTGACGTACCTCTACCACGTTGTAAGACCGAGACCGACCGAGCTGTCAATATTCCGAAAAGGAAACGCCCCAGCTCATGCGCGAAGTAGAAGAACAGGGAAGGTGATGATGGCTATGTACAAATGAAAAGGACGAAGTACGTTAATAGTGCTTACAAGATATATATACCAGAAAAAAGCGATTCTGGATCTGGGTAAATATTCAGTGAAGTAGACGCGCGTATGAAGCGGTTTATTGACGTTTCGGCCGGGGTCCGGCCTTCATCAGAATATATATATATATATATATATATATATATATATATATATATATACGCAATTCTGGGACATGAAGCTCCGAATTCGGCTGGAGTGCCTTTCGCAATAATGGTTTAACTGTTCTTGCAGCTTTATGGCCACAACCACCTTCACTTTGCCTCAATTCATTGTTGTCTGACAGGCAAAGCACGCTTTACAGGAGCTCTTGGCGGTTGAGCTTGAAGATTCTTGAGATTGAGTGGAGTCGATCTTCATAAATTTTTGCGATACCACGTGCAAAAATAATGCAAGAGAGTGGGAAAGAATACTTAAATTTAGCACTAACTTGTTCTTTGACAAGTTGTTTGTTGCTTCTAGAATAGTTGATTGTTGGGCTAGTTGGTTCTGCATAACTGAACAAGTAACTCAGCGCAATAAAAAAGAGACTAGAAAGAGACTAGAAGGTGTGGTGAAGTTTTTCAAACATAACGAGCTTATGCTTTTGCAGTCAGATAAGGAAGGCGGTTTTGTTGTGCTGCCAAAAGGCTGGTTCAATGATAAAGCGTTGGCGGCGGTGAATAAGAATTTCGTCCCTATCAGAAAGAGTGCTGTCAGGGTCAAGTCCAAGTTCATTGAGTTCTGGAAAAGCTTGGATTTGACCACCCTCGCTAAACAAATCAGGAGCAGCAAAGAAAACAGTCTGACTGTTTTCTTTACCGCAAAAACGCACAAGCCCGAGATTCCTTTCAGAACTATTGTGAGTGAACGTGGGGCGTGGCAGCACTGCGTGAGCCTTTTTCTTTTAAAAAAGCTAAAGAAGCTTGATGTGGACGATCCTTTCCGTGTGAAAAGTTCTTCGGAGGTTGCGCAATTTGTAAAGTGTAATGACGGCATTAAGTACGGTTTCTCTGTTGATGTAGAGGGCCTTTTCTATTCAATCCCCCAGGATAAGCTTCTGGTTTCCTTAAGAGAATGTATTGAGTACAATGATGTGGTAGAATTCCAGAATTCTGCGGGCCTGTCAGTGGGCAACTTTTTAACATTACTTGAGTTTTATTTAAGTGTGACTTTTATTATTTTCAACGAGCAGCCATATCTGCAACGCCGGGGTGTCTGTATCGGCTCATGTGTCGCTCCTATCTTATGCGACATTTTTTTGTCTTTTGTTGACCGATCTTTGGAGCATGTTTTTAATGGGGGGCAAGTTTTAAAGGTTTTCAGGTATGTTGATGATTTTTTAGTGCTTTTAAACAAAAAGGGTGATCTTACATCCCCTGATTTAATTTTAGAAGCTTTTAACAACGAATGCCAAGGGCTCGTTTTTACGCATGAACTGCCTGACGCCACAGGCCTGCAGTTTTTGGATTTAAAGCTGACCTTTGGTGTTGGCCACGTCTGCTGGGCGTATCAACCGCGTGCTTTGAAGCAATTACGGCCTTTTGATTCTGCCCATTCTAAGGTGGTGAAGCGAGCAGTAGGCAGTCTGTGCTTGGAATCAGCCCTGCGAAAATCGTGCGAGCACCAAATGCGGTCTAGTTTCGCAAACCAAGTAGGCCGCCTTTTGGCTGCTGGTTTCCCTTTGGCTGTCGTCAACGCAATAGCCGAGTCTTTGTTACAAAAAGTAAAGCTTGGAGCACGAAGGGCAAGAGCAGAGGTCCTACAACCGAAGTTGAGGCCGGAGGTAATACCCTATGTGCACAAAGTGTCACACAACCTTAAAAAGGTTGCTAACCGACACGGTATACCTCTTGTTTTTTCTGCGCCCAACAAGCTTTCTAAGCTGTGCTCTCGAGTTTGCTGTGAGAGCAGGCGAGGCTGCCGTACTAGGCACGAGAAGCCCTTTGTGAAGTGCTCCAGAGGGGTTGTCTATGCCATCCCCTTGCACCCTTGTGGGAAGTTGTATATCGGCCAAACTGAACGTTGCGTGAACGACCGCTTAAGGGAACATGTGCAAAAAATAAACAAAAAGGAGGATAAGGGCGCGCATTTGGTGGCCCATGTTACCGCATGTGCGTGTGACGCTCGATTTTATGAGACTACCATTTTGGGCAGGAGTGGCAATGCCTCTTCTCGTCTTGCACTGGAGTACTTCTTTATCAAGCAGAACAGAGATCGGTGTGTAAGTGAGCCGTCTATCTCTTTACTTGACGCTGAATTTGACTTCTTGCGCAACCGTCTTTAATCTACACGTGCCTTTCTTATCGTCTGGCCTGCGCATGCGTGACAAGAGGATATGTAGTTGTGTACAATCCTTCTTTTACATTAAACAGTTGTGAGTAGCGCTTGTCCTTGTTTCTCCCTTTCTTGTGTCTGTCTTTTTTATTGCGCTGAGTTACTTGTTCAGTTATGTTTGTTGCTTGGGGAAGCCATTGTAGCACAAATAAAGCAGGCACAAAGAACAGGGAACCGGACACCGAGATCACGAACTTTCAATTAAGAATAAAGGCAATATGCATTTGCCTGAAATTTGCATGGCTTGCAAGTGCGAACCTCGATTTCACGAAATTAAGATCCTGGGCAGAAGTAAAGAAACTATTGCACACGGACTTTTGGAGGCTTTTTCATATCATGAAAAGAGGCACGAAATTCATCAGCGACACGTTTATCTGTCTATTTGGAAGCGCGATTCGTTTAATTTACTCTTTTCATTTTGCCGTTTTGAATCTGTACGCATTCGCATTATTCTGCTTTTTCTGTTCATTCACATTATTATTATAATTATTTTTCTTTTTGCCGGCTAGGGGACTGCAATAAATCAGTCGTGAGGGTAGCGACCGCGGTGTCGGGTCCTCTGTTCTTTCCGTCTGTTTTCTTTGTGTTACAATCGCATCACCATGAAATTTAAGAGCCGAGAAAATATGGAGATAGACGCAGGAAAGCATATGCTTGCCATAACAAGTGTCACAGGGAAGTTCAGAAGCTTCGCCCGCAGGTATCACGGCAGGTTATGGAGGCGCTAAATATGTGAAGCTTGGAAGTCAAGCGCGCTAGACGGAATCTGTTGCATTGTCAGCTAAATAATTAGCATTCCAAGGAAGCAAGACTGTTTGTTATTTTATCGGAGCAGTGTGAACGTTTCATAATATTTTTTTGCTTGCTGTGTCATGTGGATTGCTTAGTCTGTGCAAACATTGGTTACTAACTTCGAATTAAACTGGCGAGTTAGCGCGGTGTGTAGTTATCTTATTTCTTGCTTCCTTCTTGTCTATGATGATCTATTTAGTTTGTTCACAAGGCATACAAACGAGCTTTCCATATGTAGGTGTTAGGTGCGGAATGAAGCGGGGTAAGGAGGAGGGGTGTTAGGGAGCAGTATTAAACGCGCGAGTGCCGCAACAAAATGATTGTTTTTGCTAAATGCAAATTTTATAGCACATTATGGAAACTAATATCTGCGATGCACCGAGTATCCAGACCGTGAGCTGTGCAATGTGAATGGGACTATAGATCATGTCCTGTGGGACTGTACGTGGCAGAGCGACAAAAGTCGAGCAATGACCTTACGCGCCTCGACAGCCCACCGTTGTCGGGGGACATTATTTTAGGCCCTTGGCCAGACGTTAAATCGAGTTTTAAGGCCATCCAGGCTATACTTGACTTTTTAAAAAGTGCGGGCCTGTACTGTAGGCTTTGAGTAGACCAGATTGCTTGCTATATGTTTTACATCTTCCTTCTCTCGTCATCGTCACCCATCATGTGCCTCTTTCTTTACTTTCTTTCCATCTTTCCCTTACCCCAGCGCAGAGTAGCTGGCTAGAGGAATGTACCTCAGGCCGACCTCTCCGCATTTCGTACAATTAAACCTTTCTGTCTCTCTCTCAATATCTGTATATTTGAGCAATCTTTCTTTTTTTTTAAGGTGTAAAAGTATAGAGACGTATTTCGAGTCCGATCTTTTGAGAATCTTAGAAATATTCAGAACTATACGAGCCTTACAATGGATCGGTTCATCCCGCTTTTGAGCGCATTTTGTTCAGAACGGGTGTTGCATTGTATTATTATGAACTGGAATTTCTGCAGAATCTTGGTTTGAGCTAGTTGGTTTGTCAGAGATTCTTTGTTTATAAGCTGGAAAACTATACAGACGACGTATTTCGAGTCTGCTCTTTGAAAAACCTTAGGATTGTTAAAAATTATACGTGCGTTACAGTCTGTCCACGTCTGTTTCGCTCGGTTAATTTTTCCCGAAGTGTGGAACTTTTGACGAGTTGGTCCCAAGAGAAATCTTAGCCGTTGTTCACGGATCTCTCTGTCGTTTACTGGGAGTTTACTTTCGGTGATGCAGTCTTCTAGACGTACTCGCAGCATTGCTTCCCGGAAGCTAAAATGCATGCGCTCTTTAGTATGTGCGTAAGAACGCCGCTATGGTCATAAAGTACTTTTAGTCGAGCGTCTAAGCCTTGCTTTGCATTTAGACCTGTATCTTCGTTTTATTCGATCACATGTATATATATATATATATATATATATATATATATATGTATATATATATATATCTGTGTAGCTTTTTTTCGCCCATTTTCATTTTCTTTTACCTTATCAGTTCCACAAATCAATTAAACACCACCAGCATTTTCCTATATGTCCTCCTTGGTTTCATTGTCTGGTAACATTATGTGGTTATATCCTGTGACCGCGCTGGGCCGCGGTCACCGGACTAGTCTTTGCACGAGGCCGCTTTTCTAGGCAAACACCAAGAAGGAGCCAAGCACGGACTGCCGGCGGCAAGCCACTGGTCGGGTCCAGCTTTCTTAATCCTTGATCACTGCTGCATCGCTGTGTTTCGCTCGTACCTCTGTGGGTGTCTGACCACACCAATTTAGATGTTGGTGCGTTGCACGACGCGGCATGTGGCAGTCGGAACATTCTTGAGGTCTTGGCTTTTCGTCGGTTGGCTGCTCTCCGTCACATGTGATCGCGGTTGCTTGCCAGGCGGTTGTCGCAGACAGTTCCAGCAGCTATTTTTTTTCTTTTCCAACTTAAAACATGAATCAAGCCGTTTTAGATGTTTATCGGTCATTTATCGGTTAAGTAGCTGCTGTTTACATAGCTTGAGACGTCTGAAATTAAGTCAGCAGGCTTCACTTCCCATCAAGTCGTTTGCTTTAGAATAGCGGTTTTAAAATAAAAACACCGGTCGTTCTGAAAGCAGGGGTTGTGAAAGCAGGAGAATTGAAGAGTCCTTGCCAATGTCCGCGGTGACTTCAGGATAGCTCTCTTATTTGCCGGTACGTCCGTCTATTGGAGCGAAGTGTTGCGAAGCGAAGCGGTGCAGCCGGTGGGTCCAAGCGAGCGAAAGCAAGAGCGCTGCTGGGCGCCTTGGGACACCGTGCTCGATGAGAGCGAGCAGGACCTGAAGCCCCTTGCTTTAGCGGGGCCTTGAGAGCCGCGCCATCTGTCGGGCGCGCTCATAGGTACACAATGCCGCGGATTCCTCGCGGAAGAAAACATTCGCCTCGTCGTATACTTCTCCTAGACCGGTCGACATTTCATTTTTGCTTGAGGCACAGTTTTGTTGCTGTGCCCAGTCTGTTATCTGTGATGCGTCTTTTGTGTCAGCACGACAATGACGTGGCCACGAAAGAACAACAAGATCGGATGGAATGGGAACCGACGCACCGGTCGCGCTCTTCTCACGGCTGTGACGAATGTTTTCAAAGCAGGTCTACACAGCAAGAGCCAGCAGGAGGCGCCCTAGCGAAGCGTACTCGTCTTAACAGCAGAAGATGTTCTGATATGAGCGTGTGAGTGTAGCGTTAGGCCAGGTGAGAACGTATTCTCCGCTTGTGTTGTGATATACGGCAGGTATAGATGGCGGGATCTGAGTGGTTAGGTTCTGAATAATTATAATGAAGAAATGTGATGACAGTAGTACTTCTTACAAAATAGGGCTTGGCCGGTGCCATCGATGGCATCGATCTCACAAGGTTCCGCCAAACATCATTCGTCACCGGTTGTAAGGTAACAAATGATTTTCACGCCTGGTTTCTTCTGAGACCCTGATAGACCTTGCTAAAGCTGTGCTTCACACATGACCTATTTTTTAACCATCTGTCGTAACGAGTTGCCTTGTTCATATATTGTACGTCAGTGTGATAAATAGTTTGAATAACCTTTTAGCATCTCCAAATACTGGAAGTGCACACGGATCTGTTCGTACTGAATGTACTGGAGCGGAAGCAAGTTTTCTTGGCAATAGATAATTTTAGCTTTTCTTTTCTGTTGTTTTTTTGTCATTGTAGTTACACAGAGGATAACCGGTGGATGCAAGTTGATCGCCGAAATAGTGTAGTTATGTGGAAAAGTTAGCAAAGCCGGACAGGTTCGCTCTTTAACTTTGGCGATGTTCTCTGCAACTCAGCCGGACTGGAAGTGGCAACGTATGGCTACAGACAGTGGCTCAAAATTTTCAAGAGTCGCTGAAAACTGTATTGCCAGGCGGAGCAATGCTAGCAATTAAAATAATTGCGCCCGAGATAAATTCAGAATTTTTGTTCTTTATACCGAGACATTTAAGAGGCGTTTAAATGTATCACTCAACCTTTATATTATAATACTGTACTTACCATTTCCGGGATTCACACCAGTGTCTTTCTTTTTTCTTTTGTGTGTTTGTTATTTATGCGCATTTGGAATTGTGTAATATTTCGCTCGTTGCGCCTGATTTAGTTATGAATATCATTCCGAATGTGTCGTTAAGCTTCCTTTTTACCACGGTGTTTACTTTTTACCCAATTCATATATTTTTTCCTTCTTTATTCAGGTGTGTTTATATTTGGCACAATGATTTTGCATTTACCCCCCCCCCCCCCCTATGTAATGTCCTGCAGGGCCTTTAGGGTACCTGAATAAATAAATAAATAAATAAATAAATAAATAAATAAATAAATAAATAAATAAATAAATAAATAAATAAATAAATAAATAAATAATGAATTAGGGGATAGGTATACAAAGTAAGGATAGTAGCTTTATCGGCCGTATAAATTTGTAAACATAGACACACTAACGAAATTGACAAGCATGGTATACCGCGCGCACAAGCAAACATGAACGCATCTCACTCGATGATCGCGGAAACTCGCTGTGAAAACACTGGACTGGGTCAGCGCAGCAGCAGCAGCGAGGGAATTGAGCTTCGTGCCGGCGCCCGCATCAACGCAATCCTATCTCTGAAAACACAGGCAGGGCGGATTGGGAGACCGGACGGGGGCCTCCCTCCCCTCGGAAACTTCCGGCCCGGCGGTAGCGCGCGGCCCCTCCACCTCCCTACCCTCGCTCCGGAGCGTTGTGTGTGACTGGAAAACGGCGCGCTTCCATCCCGCTCCCCGCCCTTGTACGCGCAAGCCGCGATTACTGGCTCACCGTCGCGTGCTTTCACTCGCACATATAGTGTAAGGCGCGCGGTGACGATTTTATCGCCCGTGGACTTTATACGCAACCTCACGGCGACGACGACGGCAGAAATTCGCCTAGAGTGTCCATGTAATTGCTATCGCAATAAAAAGAAAAAGAGCGAGCTAAGGAACAGACAATCGGCAACTATGGCATCGACTCAATAAATTGTAGAGCATATATGTTGGTAAAGTAATTGATGGAGAAAAATGAATACCATCTTTCGGAAGCGCAATAACAAGAAGTTGATCTGGAAGAAGCCCGAACGTGGAGACAAGAAATGAAATACATTTCCTACTCTCTGCTGTCAAATATTGTGCAGGATGTAGAGGTGTTAGGTAGGGTAAAGGGCAGTGATCACAGATTAGTGAGGTCCAGGATTTCTCTGAGTTAGAAGAAAGAGGAAAATTATTAGCTAAGAAGAAACAGGCCAACCTATTAGCAGCCAGGGGGAAAGCGGACGAGCTCAGGCTAGTGCTTGAAAACAAATATGAGGCTTTGGAGCAGCAGACCGACGATAGGCTAATGAGGGGAAGGCATAAAGACAGGATAAGCTTCCGTCCTGTCTTGATGTCCTCCATTCTCAGGAAAAACACCGATCAAGAAAGGGGTCTGGCAATGAGACAATCTCTCGAATGTTCACTGCATGCTTAATCTGTGCAAGAATATGTTTATCTAGGCCATTTAATCACAACGGACCCGGATCATGCGAAGGAGGCCTACAGAATATAAATGGATTGGAGTGCGTATGGTAGGTATTAGCAAGTCATGACCAGTAGCTTGCTGCTATCCTTGAAAGAAAAATTGTACAATCATTTTATTTCCGCCAAATAGTCCTCTATTTGAAAAGCTGAATTTGCTATCTATGCCCAACATTTACGAAAACATGTTAATACGAAGCTATACGATCAGTATTAAAAAAAGCAACGACACCCTAAAACGTATGTCTAACTTGGTACCAAAGCATAAAACGGTCAATACAAGGAGCTCGGAAATGTGGGAATTACCGAGATCTAGAACAAATTACACGTATCAAATGCTACGTTTTCGACTACCTTACCATTTAAACAAGGCAAACATAACATAATGCTTATTTATTTATGCTAGTATAAACATGTACCTAAATACAAGTGTGTATGCAAACGTTTTTTTTTTTTTTGATGCGGTGTATTTCCTGTATAATAATTATTTTTGTTTTGCCTTTGTGCTATGTGTATCAAGACCTTTTTGTATATCAAGCTGTATAAACTATTACATATATTGTATCCCATAAAAGCTTTTATAAAGCTTTTGTATAAAGCTTGTGTATATAGTGTTGTATTTTTTTTACGGTTGTTAAGTTTCTTTTGATTGTTTTTTGTGATGTATTTTGCAAGTACTAGCTGTACTTCTAAAGAAAATATTCAATATGTATGTCATATGCTTTACTTTATGTGCTTTACTTCCTCATGGTAATCCTGATAATGGCTTCACAATTATTAGTGTGGACATTCTCCTTTTCTATTTTCTTGTGTTAGACTGTGTTTATCCTTTGTTGTTTTGTTGCTGCCTTTAAAACAGGGCCATGGACCACGTCAAGCCTTGCTAGCTTTTTTTGTCCACGGTCCTCAACATCTGTTGTATGTTGGAATAAATTTTGATTTGATTTGATTTGATTTGTACAGGTACTAACACAGAGGGCAGAAACTTCCAGGTTAACAAAGAAGTTTGAGAACAAGTTAAGGTGCGCTATAACGTTAAATGATTACAAACTGTTTTGATTCCAATTTCTGCAATCAGCCTCCACGATTGGTCAAAACGTTTTCGGGCTACTCCCAACTTCAAGGCCTGTCTGTCACGCGACGTCACGAAAACCGCGATAGCTCCCAATCCGATATAACGTGTGTACACTGATTATGCATGATTAAACCGCACAAAATAAAAATTATCATTCCTGATTCGACGCCTTTTCACCATCAGCCCTCTGCTATTGGTCCAATGTTTTCTGGCTACGCCCACTTCGCCTGTCTGTCACGCGACCTCACAAAACCGCGAAAACTCACCACGTCAAAGTGACGTGTACGTGAAAAAAATGCATCAATATGCTGAGCAAACTGAAAAATTTTTCTGAATAGCCACAGACTGCCGCGTTCCGAAAGGAATAGAAGATGGCTGCCCGCCGATCGCTCAGGCCCTCGCTACTCGCACCTGCCGGTGAGCATGTATTTATTTGCACATGATAAACCTTTTTGCGTGTCAGTAAAACGTTATCGAGTCCTTTCGGAATGCATACGACATCGCTCTGCCAACTATTCCTTGCTGAGGATCCGTTTTAGCGACATTCTTATTCTTCCGTTGCACGCGGCCGCGGTTTTCGACCAGCCACCGCAAGCTAAATAAGCCGAAGCGGACCAATCGGAGAAGCCGGAACCACCCTCTTCATGCGGTTATCTGTTTTCACTGTGCTGGCTCGGCCCCATCGAAACCCTCTCCACTAGAGCGTGCTCCTCACCTCTTGTCAGCCAATTAGATAAGAAAAACCGGTGAGTGTAGACAATGTTATTGGTTTTGAAAGCGAACAAAGGTGACCTCCTATAAACGAGGAGAGTGTTTTATTGGGTTGATCAGACAACGCTGCGGGTCACCGCCCGATGCTTGCGTCGGTGGTTACGTAAATTTGATGTCAGGAGTTTGGAATCAAAACAGCTTGGGATCATTTTACGTTATAGCGCCCAAGGACCACACAACGAGCGATGGAACGAAATAGCCGCAGTTTCGCCCGAAAGGCGAAGTACCGATTGCGATAGCAGAGAGACAGAAGAAAGGGGAAAGGCAGGGAGGTTAACCAGATAAGAAGATCCGGTACGCTACCCTGCGCTGGGGAGAGAGGGGAGGGGGAGGTAAAGTGACAGGAAAGTATATTATAGAAAAAGAAAGGAGCACAGATACACAATCACAGTCGGTCACTGTCACCGCATACTGTCACCGCACAGCACAGTAGCACTGTACACATCCGTTCAGGCTACAGCCGCTTGTCCAAGTCTGTTTGTGCAACTAGAGTATCGTTTCAGCCACTATAGAGCGATTCCACACAGCAGAGATGTGACTGAGATGCCTCAATCTAGCTAGTGCTATGCGGTACTCTTATCCATTTAGCTGTGAAGATTAATCGGGTTCAGTTCTTTTTAATTCAGTTCTATATAAGATTACGTGTTTACGGTGGGTCACGGAACATAAGTATCTGATGCCGCCGAAAATATTGAAACCTAGAACCACTCGTTTGTTCGAGAACACTCAATGCCAGGATACGCGTTTTTTAAAAGCAAGACACCGAAGTACTTCAGTGAAAGCTCGCCGTTTTTAAGGCTATAAAACGCGAAAGACGACGACAACAACACAAGTCAAATTGAAAACAATTTATTTAGGCGAAAACCGTACATGGCTCATGGGCCGAAAAATCCGACGTCCGGTGTTACGACACCTAAAGTCATGGTGCCACCAACCAAGGTCGTGGTTTCGAGTGCCTTAGTTAACTATACCCTAATTAACAAAGAATTTATTAAGGTACTCGAACCCACGACCTTTGGTGTTACTTAAGGTAAAGTTAATTAAGACACAGTTAGTTAGGATATAGTTAATCATGGCACGCGGACCCACGACCGTTGGGGGTAGTCGAATCCTCAACCATTGGTGTTAATTAAGGCGAAGTTAATTAAGGCGCATTTATTCAAGATATGGTTAATTAAGACACTCGAACCCCCGACCTTTGGTGGAAAGAACAAGTAATAGGAAGTAATTGCACGTTAAAGGTGATCAAAATTAACCCGGAGTCCCCCACTACGGAGTGGTTCATATCGTGGTTTTGGATGATATAAAACAGCAGAATTTAATTTGATTTTTTAAACTGACGACGCATTCGAATGAGAATGTCAAGTTATGTAATGAATTTCTAGTGAGCGCGCACGCTTTCGCATTCATTTTCTTTAGCGTATGCTAAAGTGACTGTCAAGTTTTTGAACAATGCAACAAACATCGACTGGGAATCGCATTTCAAAAGCCAAACTTACAAAAGACGCGCTTTTTAGTTTGCTACAGCCATCTTTTTCTTGCTTTCTAATCGATGGTTAAAATCTCGGGAGAAAAAGTGCATTTTTGTCACAAGTTGCAGCGGGAGCACACGCCGCACGAGCTGCGTCTATAGATCTCGCTGGGACTCACAGGGATTGCGATCACTACGCAACAAAGTTGAACGCAGTGTTACTAGATTTGTTGAAGGCAACAAAAAAAAATGTCACAGTTTCGCCCTAAGGGCGAAGCAATGAATGCGATAGCAACACAGCAATGTCATACGAAGTAAGGTGAGCGGCTTTGGTAGCAATATGAATTATAGTAAACATGAGCTGATTAAGTAAGCAGGTGTGCTGCGGCGTAAGTAGACAGACATGAAGAGAGACTCGATGACCACGAGAAGGCGCGTGTGAAACGGTGGTGTTGATGAGAAGCGCTTCCCGTGGGCAGCGCGTGCGAAGGGACACACCTGTAGCTCTGCACTGCCGATCCGGGGAGCATTGCATGTGTAGCGTGCGTTGGAAAATGTGGCCCGACTATTACTAACTGAATGAACAAGCGTGGTGTGAGCGCGCACAAACAAACATGAATAGATCACACTGAATGACTGCAGACAACGACTGTCAAAACGCTGGCAGCAAGCTGCGGCGGCGAAGGTAGGTGCGGTCTATCGCTTCAACGGAAACTGAGCGGCGAATGCACGGCGCATAAAGGTCAGAGCCGTGGGGAGATAAGAGACGGTGCGGGGCGAGCGACGCGCGGTTGTTGGCAGAGTAGAAGTGCGCCCCCCCCCCCATCCCTCCCCCCTCCCCCGCTCTCTCCGGCGCTGGCTTCCCGCTTCCTTGCTTGCGCGTGGGAGATTGAGTGCGTTCGCTCTCCGTGATAGCGCGCGTCCCCGCACGCTTCCGCTCGGGCATACGGCGCGCGGCGAAGATTTTATCTATAGGGAACCTCACGGCGACGGCGACGACGACGGCGACGCCGACGGCAGAAATCCGGTTTAAGTGTCCATATAATTGCTATCGCAATAAAACACCCCGCACAAGACCACGCTTGCGTTGACTACGCCAGCGTGGCGGCCAAGATGCCGCAGGCACCGCCGACACCGGCCGACACCTCCGTTACCTCCGTGAATCCGGTCAAACAGCGACGAGCGCGCCCCCGCTCGGCGGTACAGGGAAGGGTGACATCCGCGGCGCCGGAATTTGCAAACTGAAAGAGGTAATCTGGTAACGGTTGCTCTGCCCCATCCCCCTGCGGCCTTTCGCGTAACGGAGGATGGCGCGTTTCCTTTCAGCTTCCATCTCTTGCGGGCGCCAGATTGAGCCACGATCGCCGGCTCCCCTCGCGCGCTTTCACTCGCGCATACAGCATACGGCGCGCGGCGACGGTGTTATCGCCCTTGGAGTT
Organism: Dermacentor silvarum; assembly: GCF_013339745.2. Classification (NCBI taxonomy): domain Eukaryota; kingdom Metazoa; phylum Arthropoda; class Arachnida; order Ixodida; family Ixodidae; genus Dermacentor; species Dermacentor silvarum. The sequence goes on along the minus strand of NC_051154.1, from coordinate 124,772,473 downwards.
TATACGGAACATCATGGCGACGGTAACGCCAGAAAAGCGCTTGGGGTGTCCATATAATTGCTATCGCAATGAAATGATAGGCGCAACTTTTAAGAGACAATAAGACATCGGTGTGGATTACTCTGAGAGCGAACGAGGATAGCCGATATTTTAGTTGAGATTAAGAGGAAGTTGTACAGGCCATGTAATGCGCAGACCAGATAAGCACTGGCTGACAGAGTGGGTGCCAAGACAAGGGAAATAAAGCAGACGACGGTAAAGAACTACGTGGTGTGAGGGATTTACAAAATTTGCAGGCATAAGATAGAATCAGCTGGCGCAAGGCTGGGGTAATGGAGATCGCTTGACACCCCCAGAAGGCATGAAATAGGCTGATATTGGTGCCCCTTTCCCCATCTGTGAGTGCATGGTGGGTGATGATCTAGAGATCGGCCGCACGTATGCGGTAGCCGCATGACGGAAGCACGCAGAAAAACGGAAATAAGAGGTGTGGAGTCTGCTCGAAACAATACCCACTGGATGCAGGCAACTCTCGTGTCACCGGACGACGTAGTGCCAAAGTGGGCGGGACTCTGCGTGATAATAGTTGGGGAGAAAGGCCACGGTTTGAGAAGAGGGTAACTTAAGCGCACTGAATAAATATTGTTGAGAAAGGTTTGCTTGGGACTCACCGTTCTTGTCTTATTCTCTTACGTACGGCGAAACTTCTTGGGCAGACTGTTAACAGTTAGAATTGGAGTTCGAACCCCCATATATTGCACTGAACCGTGAAATGCCAACAAATACATACAAGAGTAATAGAATAAATACTAAACGATGATAAACATATACAATATCACCTAAATTAAATCAAATCTAAGTACAGTCGACAGTGGCATAATTGGATGGTGGGACGAAATCGTGAAATACGTAGCTATATGATTGGTTAAGCTGACCCAGAAGAGGTGTAATTGGATATCTCCGAAAAAGGCCTTACTCGTGTTGTGGCTGTGGCTGCTTTTACCGAAGATGAGCTTGTTCGCCGCCAGGACCCTAAAGCGAAAATATGTCCCGCATTATCTTCACACCCACTGAAGACGCGAATCGGTAGCTGGAAGACGGTGATGTACCATGCATGATAGACCATCCGTGCCTGAAATCAATTATTCGGTCTGTCGTGCGAACCACTCTTTATCGAAAGTGCCGGAACCATGTGTGCAGTTCAGCTGCTCACAATCGTCGTTGTTGCTTTTTCTGTTTCTCCGTCCTTTCAAGGTTCTTTCAAGCGAAGTGCCAGCAATATATTTCCGTGGCGGCTCGATGCGAGATTCATCTTTGCCGTTCTCGTGCGTCACACAGCTTCCACGTTTGAGCAAGCAATCAACATGTTTTGAAGACAATAACCCACATGTGCAGGCAGGAAAACTGGCAAGCCTCAGGCAGTATTGAACTTGCGCCCCTGTCCAGAGATTTCGAGGCAGGTGCCTGACCATTTGCTTCATCTGGACACCGGATATCTGCGTGTTTTCACAGCAGAAATCTAGTCCGGTGATCGACGAGCGCGCTGGACGTTGGACAGTGGGGATGATATAAAAGTCCGTTGGCGTGGCGGGGCCACGCACAAGTGGCCGTGCGTGGCTCTTTGCGGGGTAGCGTTCCGCAGATTGGGCGCGGCAGCAGTGCGAAAAGAGTTGCGCTCTACGGCAACGAATGCTAGAATCTTTACGAATATTCCGCTTGGCGTTAACCTTCCACGCCAATTAACTGGATTGTGAGAAACGTTGAATATGTTAAAGCGAAACGAAGCATATTATGAAATGCCTTACGCATTCGGGTCCGTACGTGTTCACAAAAAGCTCTTACGATAGATAGGATTGTTCGTTCGAGAAAATCCTTGCCAATCATGATGCCGGACATATTGCTAACGAAAGCGACCGGCCAATGGTAAAGAGCACTTATGAACGAAAAGCTGTGAACTTGGCCCCCAGTTCGTATGTTGGAAGACTAACTCGCTCAAGATTAAAAATTTTTTTTTAGCAATTTGTGAACTTTTAGAGCGTATTATCTGTTGTCGCTTCGCTCTTCAGTTTAAAGGTATCAGAAATAATATAATTCAAAGATTCGTGTTCGAAAAATGCACTTTGATGGCGATTGTTAAGGTTGCAAACTTAACTCTTGCGTGCCACCGATAGGCCATTGTGGGCCGCATACCGTTTGCCATTTCACTTACTATAGGCATTCTATGCAAAATGTACTTCATTCTGGACACGCACATTGTTTCGGGCATTGAAATAATGGCAGCGCTGCCGGTATCCAATGCTCAGTAAATGCTGTGCAGCTTTGTCATATGTTATCGCCAGACAGGTATGCAATTAGTTCGACGCTACAAAGTTCGGTTAGTATAGAATGACACGCAGAGCGAAAGAGAGCGAGAGAAAAGAAGTAAGTAGAAATGAGGAAAAACTAGGGCGTGGCCACAAGATCGGAGTGAGCGAACTTGATCAAGCTGGAATCATTGTTGGGTTCGTGAGGCCTTATTGGACCACGATACGCGTACAGCTAACGACCATGCTGCGCGACATTCGAAACTCTACGGGCGAAATGAAAACGTCGCTGGGAGTTGGGCGGTTCATTTATAATCCCGGGCGGCTCGTTCCATCTCGCACGATGCTCTTGGGACAAACAAAAGCGCGGAAACAAACTGGCAGACAGGCGTAAAAGAAACGCATTAAGGAGAAAGGGACCAGGGCACAAAGCGCGCGCCGTAGCCGCCTGTAGAGCGTGGGTGGAATGGAGAGAGGGGCCGGAGATATATAAATATACACATTTAATGACGGCTCGGGATTTAAGAACAACAACCCGAAAGTGGGATATGTACTGTACTCTGGTATGAAATATGAAATCTCGGCAAGATGGTGGCTGGGCGTAAACAAAAGAAAACAATGCAGTAATGGAACAGCGAGAGAGTAGCGGCGCCAAAAGAAGGCAAAACTAAACGAGACTTGATCGATCATGGTGTCCGGCGCACGTGGCGTATTTCTACGCAGCCTTCCCCTCCGAGTCGAGGTTTGAATAGAGACAGCGCCAGTCCATTTATCAAGTTCATTTACGAAACTGCACGAAAACCAGCGCTGATCTCCATCGCTCTGTCCGCCGCTGTTGTCGTCGTCGTCGGCACAGCAGCTGCCGCTGTGTGTCCTCCTCCCGCCGCGGGGCTTCGCGGGACGCGTCACGTGTAAGGAACGGCGAGAGAGAAAAGAAGGGCTCGGATTAATAGAAAAGGCCCGAGGCACGGCATCCAGATCGTGGGCCACGCCGACCGGCAGCCGCGTTCCTTGCGCCTCGCCCCTTTTGTAGGCGCCGCATCGTCTTCCGACGTAGATCGTCTCCGAACGAGACTCGGAGGAATGTGCGAGTCGACTTGGGGGGCATTTTTAGCACTTCCCGAGTCGAGGGCCCACGAATACCACCATCACACAGCTAGCGACGGAATGTATGGATTCCGAACTGTTCGAGCAATATTTAATACAAGCAATACGACCCGTCGCCTCCCACATTAGTGACCTTTAAGTGTAAGCGAGCGAGGCAGCTTATATACGGCAATATTAGCCTTCCCCGGACTTCGGAATGCCAGCACGAACAATGACAGTGCGCCAAGACATCTCCGTCGAACTGTCATGTTGGACTGTCAGCGCCTGTCGGTTGTACCTGTCTTCTTTTCGCCCTCGTCTCTTTTGCGCTGTGTTTTATTACGATAGCAATTCTATGGACACTTCAACCGGATTTCTGCCGTCGTCGTCGCCGTCGTCGTCGTCGTCGCCGTCGCCGTCGCCGTCAGGTTCCCTATAGATAAAATCTTCGCCGCGCGCCGTATGCCCGAGCGGAAGCGTGCGGGGACGCGCGCAATCACGGAGAGCGAACGCACTCAATCTCCCACGCGCAAGCAAGGAAGCGGGAAGCCAGCGCCGGAGGGAGCTTGGGGGGGGGGGGGGGGCACTTCTACTCTGCCAGCAACCGCGCTCGTCGCTCGCTCGCACCGTCGCTTATCTCCACACGGCTCTGACCTTTATGCGCCGTGCATTCGCCGCTCAGTTTCCGTTGAAGCGATATACCGCACGTACCTTGGCCCGCTGCTTGCTGCCAGCGTTTTGACAGTCGTTGTCTGCAGTCATTCAGTGTGATCTATTCATGTTTTTGTGTGCGCGCTCACACCACGCTTGTTCATTCAGTTAGTAATAGTCGGGCCACATTTTCCAACGCACGCTACACATGCAATGCTGCCCGGATCGGCAGTGCAGCGCTACAGGTGTGTCCCTTCGCACGCGCTGCCCACGGGAAGCGCTTCTCATCAACACCACCGTTTCACACGCGCCTTCTCGTGGTCATCGAGTCTCTCTTCATATCGGTCTACTTACGGCGCAGCACACCGGCTTACTTAATCAGCTCATGTTTACTACAATTCATATTGCTACCAAAGCCGCTAACCTTACTTCGTATGGCATTGCTGTGTTGCTATCGCATTCATTGCTTCGCCCTTAGGGCGAAACTGTGACATTTTTTTTTCTTCAGGTATGTCGTCAAGGGCATGCTGCGGCAAATAATCGATGCCCTGCAGCTGCTACTCTCTCGTTTAAAAAGCTCCTAAACCACCTCCGATATTTTTTAAAGATTGCAAGTAAACACGCGCATCGAGTTCAGGATGCCGTCACGATCAACGATGCCAAATGCTGCAGCGCTACGCGCCGCGGGCGCGCCACGAACCCCCCCCCCCCCCCCCCCCCCACACACACACACACACACACACAATGCCGTACTCCTCTCCGAGCCTTTCCGGTATCCCAAACGGTCGTCGTAACGTCACCGGAGGCGACGATGCCGATTGGTCGAGCAAGAACCTACGACTTCCGCTTAGTCTTCTAGCAGGTACGCGCGCTCCCTCTCTTCGTCGTCGTGTTGCTCGCTTGTGCGCACTTGCGAATCGGTAATTACAGCCCGAAACGCAAGTGCCAAATCGGTCACGTTCCAACACAGTCGTGCTTAGCGGTTTGATTAGCTGCGGGAACAGAGTCCGACAGTGTTGGCCTTTCTAGACGTGCGCGCAACACAGGGTCCATAGCGGCACGCTTCGCATGAGCACGGGCCGGCACGGCAGCAACAGCGGGTAGCCGAGAAGCGCTGAGTCGCGGCTAAGACCTGCCGTAGAGAGGTTGAGAGTGGGACCCATTTGTGCGGCAGCCTCAAGGTTCGCTGATCGCTCGACGGCGCCGATATCGTCGCTAGGCATTCTCCGGTTCACTTCAAAGCTAAAGCGAACGGTGCTTCGGAATGAATCGCCGACGCTCACAAGCCGCAATATTTTCTTAACGTTGTTGTCGCTATTCGCAATAATTGTACACAAAGAACAAAATAAGCTGATATTAGCGGCGCCGTCGGCTGCGATGCGAGCACAGCCGAGCAGGTCGTCTGCCGTCGGTAGCGGCTAGCCCTGCACTGCAGCTGAGCTCGAGAAGTATCGGAGCTCCCGTTCATGTTTAACGTTTGACATTTGATATCGTTTTTCATAAAATGTACAATTTATGCATCACGGCGCGAATTCACAAAAACTTCTTACGCTAGAATTTTTCGTAAGAAAGAAATTTAGTCAATCCGGATGCCAGACATATCATTAGCGAAGGCGGAAAGCCAATGGCAAAGCGAACTTACGAAAGAAAAGCCTTGTGAAGCGGGCCCCACTTTATCTAGTGGAATTTATTTTGCTTGGAACACAAGCTACAGACAATGTTTGCGTCGCCGGTGGCGGAGGCGCGCAGCTTCGCGGTCGTCGATGGGGCCTTCGGTCGTGAGGCGGGCGGTGCGCCGGCCGAACTGCCGTCTACTTTGAACACCTTTCTCACGGCAGACATTCTACAGCACTGGAGGCCGGTTCGCCGAACGTTGGGTTCGCCGTCGGTATATTTGCTGCTAGCGTGGACGTGCCTCAACCGGAAGTGGACAGTGTTTTGAAAAGCGCGTTGGCGATGACGTATGTCACGTGACATTTGGAGGAGCACTCGACGAGAAGGAGAGACCAGCTGACGAACGGAGAGTAGCGAAAGAAAGAGCGAAACGAGCGAGGGCCGCGTTTCGATCATCAAACGCGTATAACTCCGCTATTACGGCAGCATTTCGAAAAATTCTCATGGCTACGTGTTGGTTGTAGACTCGTGCACAACTGCAACACCACAACTAAATTTCGACCTTGCTTGTAGTTTAGGCAGTGTAGGTGGTTTAGGGGCCCTTTAAATGTTCCAGTGGCGCGAACAGCTGCGAAAATTATGCTCGCTATACACGGTCTCCTGGCTTCGCTGCAGCAGCCTCGATTCCTGCGTGCATGACGGTGCATATAATGTATGCAGCGGTCTTCATAAACTTTACCGTACCGCCCTCCTTCCCTTTCACACCCTCTCTCTGTTCACACGAACTCTTCCCCAGCGTGGTGTAGCAGGTCAGAGGCAAGCCGCTCAGGCCGAGCTCCCACCTTTCTCCCATTAAAGTTCATCCTCTGCTCTCTAGCCTTGCCAGGTAGTTCTCGGTCTGTAGATAAACCTCCTCTCTATGAGGTACACAGTCGAATGCCTTTACAAATAAAGCCTATTAATATCATGGGGCGTTTATAACGAAGTGAAGGTTTGGTTCGATCTACTTCCTTTGTGGGCAACAGCAATTAAGTGCTCAAAACTGGGTTTGGTGTGTCCGTACTTTGCGTCCTTTCCGTTACACCGTCGTCGATGTCTTTGCTGTCAGGACACGTCATGATCAACTCAGTTTCACCCTCACCATATATGGCGAAAAAAACAAAATTGCCCACCTCCGCCGCCACTGCACGCTGCCTTCCTGCGGCAATGCGCAGTGATGAGCCCGATACGCTAACCACCGCGCAGCATTAGCGCTTGGTCATTTGTGCGGAAGCGCAGACTGTAAGGTGTCTGTGTATGTACTTTGAAGGCTAAGGCTACTGCAAGTAATACCGCAGCGCAAGAAGGCGACGTTGTGCGCAGTACAGAGAAGTTCTTGAGAGGATGACTGTGTCCGACGTTAGAACCTGCCGCTGTAGCAATAAATCAGTTGGGAGGCGGAGGAAACACTGAAGTCTTCTTGATTAATATATATATATATATATATATATATATATATATATATATATATATATATATATATACCACGACCACATTCTGATGCTCTATAGCCAACCTAGATTTAACCACCCACGCTTGCATTTATTTTGTCGAAGTCTTGCGTTGGCAATAATACGCCTACTTTGTGCTGCAATATAGGATTTCTTTTTCACATGTCGTGCCCGCGTAGATATGAGCACATTGCACGACGCTTGTAGTTTAGGCAGATAACGTTCGAAACTTCGGTGGGGGAATGCTAGCGATAATCCGAATCCTCGCACCGATGTCGCGTTCGACTTTCGCTTGCGAGCTGCCATGAAAGTAGGTCTTCATTACTAGGGTAACTATTCTCTCCAGCATTTCTTCTATCATTGCCACGTATTTCGGCTGAGCACATTAATTATATAGACGACATCAGGTCCAATAATCAAACGATTATACGTATCGCTAAGAAAGTGGACAACGCACTTAGGCTTATCAAAAGAGTAACTAACCGCCGACATGGGCTTGGAGAAGACAACGTCGTTAGACTGCTTCACGCCTTTGTAATATGTCACTTCGCCTACGTAGCATCCATGCACGAGTGGCAGAGATCCGAAAGAGACAAACTCAATACATTGTTAAGGAAGGTAATCAAGGTAGCTCTTGGGCTACCTATGTACACGGAAACCGAAAGACTCATGCAATTAGGGATGCACAATACACTGGAGGAAATAGCCGAGGCACAAGAAACAGCCCAGTTCTTTAGACTCTCTACTACGCGATTAGGAAGAGAGATCCTCAAACGAATTAGTATACCAATTACAGCAATGGATAATAATCATAAAGAAATTCCCAAAGATCGGCGGAATAATATCACAGTAATGCCTGTTCCAAGGAATGTTCACCCAATTCATAACGTGGGCAGTAGGCAAACCAGAGCCAAATCCCTGCTAGAGAAAGCTCAAAATCAGGCTGAAGAATTCTCGTTCGTCGACGCGGATTTCATGCCCAATAGACGAGCCTTCACAGCAGTCCTTCTGAACGGCAAAGGTGTAGTCAACTCGGCTTCCACGTACACCACGCAACCAGACATTGCAGAACAAGTAGCGATCGCATTGGCACTTTTAGACCAAAAGAGATCCAGGATCCAAAGCTATTCTAAGGCAGCCGTCTGAGCATTTGCCAAAGGAGTCATCTCTAAACAGGCCCTGGCAATTCTCGACGGAAAGGTCGTCAAACCCCACACGATCATCTGGTTTCCTGCTCATATGGGAGAAATCAACGATGCTCCCGTGAACCTCAACGAATTTGCCCACAATGATGCACGAGGACTTGCCAACCATGCAGCCACAAGGCAAGAAGATGCTGAGGTTCCTGATTGCAAGCACCACCTCCTGACGTACAACGAGCTAACCAAGCACTTCTACCTACAACGCAGGATCTCCCCCCTCCGCACAGTAAACTAAATAGAGCTCAGGCCATTACGCTAAGGCTCTTACAAACGAGAACTTATCCGAACCCTTTATTAATCAACAAGATCTATCCGGAGATCTCTACTCATACAACATGCGATTAATGTAACGACACCATAAATCTTAGTCATATGCTCTGGCGTTGCTCCGCGTTACGCAGCGACAAGGACAACACTGAAGAGCGGTGGGACGCAGCTCTACGCAGTCTCACATTAGATGAACAGAGCGGCCGACAGGGTAGGCCTTTCGGTCCCAACGTGGGAGCGGCCCGCTTCGGGCTAGGAAACTAGCGCGACCCAATGGACCATAATTAAATTTTTCCATCCATCCATCCATCAAGTCTGCAGTAGACGAAACCTCCGTGAAGGAAAACATTCAGAAGAAAATCATGGATGGTTTTTCAGTAAATGTCTTTTGAACCTACTCTGAATAAATTTTAGTGTCCTTAAGCCTGGTTATTACTCGTTGTTTGGGCCGTGTAGGTAATGTTTAACGTGCCCCCAATTAATGCACGGGGCACGGGCGTTCTTGCATTTCGCCCCCATTGAAATGCGGCCATGGCGGCCGGTATTTGATCCGGCGACCTAGTGCTTAGCAGCGCAACACCATATCCGCTAAGCCACCGCGCGGGTCCAGCAACCACCTCTGAATACCATACCAACCGAACTAAGGTTGATTCACTCGATAGAAAGCACCCGGTGTCCAGCTGAAATGCTAATACGAGGGCTGCTAAAGCAACGACAAGCGGCAACCGGGACTATACTTGGACCACAATGCACTGCGCGGGGCTGACGCAGCGGTGGCGTACTGAAACTGCTCGTGATATCGGTCGATTGCTTTCTGTGGCGGAAACACTGGTAGTGTTCGAGTCTACTGCTGGAGACGCGCTTCAGGCAGCGCTGGTTCCACTCTGCGCGGCTGTGTAGCGTCATTTTACGCTACCATGGGAGGCTGCACACTTCTGGAAGTTTAGTTTTTCTGACTGCGGATTCCACTTGGTCAATTACATGTTGCGGGTTCGCCATAGCAGAAACTATTGGTCAAACACGTGGGTGCCTTTAGACGTATGGAACGCTGGGAAAGGAGCAGCTATAACTAGATTTTCTTCTGCGACCCACTTGCAACCAGTCAACAATAGTACAGTACTCTTCCAAAACTGTTTTTATTCATTTTGTGAGAAAATGTTTGCTAAATAATTAAACAATTGAGACCACTCTTTCTTTTCTAAGTTTCTTGTAGAATCCTAGTAGCCGTCATATAAATGTGACGTCACGAATTTGAAATATTGTTTTCGTATTTAGGCCGTTTTTAACACCAGGTAAGTTCACGAGACTTGCTAGGTTGAGCCTTTGGTTTATTCGAAATGCAATGTATTCCTTTAATGAAAAACACTTAAACATAGATACATGCAAAATATGTGACGTCTTAATGAACCAGTGAGGGGAACTTCAGGACAGGGGATTCCGTTTTTGCATTTTTTTCCTCTCTTCTTCTCATGGTAGCAGGGCGCTTTTTGCTATTTGTGAAGCGTAGTGTACTAATACTGCCTAACATTTTTCTTTAGTGTACCTTTAAGAGTATAAATTGTCCTTCTGACATAAAATCTAGTGAATGAATTTATTTGTCGGAAGAAAAACTTCGGAACTTTCTTTTTCTTAGAAGTGCGTCATTTCGAGTTGTGCAGACGGCCAGACAGACAGACTTTGTAAGATGATAGCATAAAGGCTTGCATCAAAATTGAGAGTCAAGGAAAAGAACGAACTTCTGTGGAGGCTTTCCGTGTTAGAATGAGACAGAAAGCCAAGTCAAGCTGTTCCTTTGTAGAGAAAAGCTACCGGTGGAATCATTTCTGAAAATGCACTGGGGAAGGGAGGGGATGCACTTTTGCGCCACTTCAGTGTAAATCAGATGGAACTACTATATGGATGGTGCGCCTGCTTTGGGCACCAAGAAACGCAAGCGCAGACCAGCTACTCAATAATGCTCCACTGAATTGCCAAGCTGTCGGCTCACGTGCACTTTAGCGCTATGTTAAGACAACGGCAAATTCGGTTCTGCGTACCGACTCAGACGTCCATTGACCAACCAAGCAAGGCATCCGACGTGGCTTTTAAAGCCGATTTTTCTTGATCATTATGAATGAGGGCGTTACCAGAAGTCCAGAACTGTCATCGCTGTCGTTGTTTCATCCGTAAAAGGTGGGATCCTCGGTCTGGCGATAAGTCACGCATGTAGCGGTTGCCTCTCTGAGCAGCAAACATCACATCACATCACTTTATTTTCCTTAAAGACCCCTATTGGGGTGTTACATAAGGGGTGGGGTTTACAAGATGCACGCGTTATACAGCAGTCGAAAATGTCGATGGACAGGTTATGACAGCGATATGGTTGAGATGTGGAGACGGTGGAGATGTGGTGCACCACCACCATAAAAAAAATGTTACGCAAACTGTATGAAACAATACGGTACTTACAAAGTGACACCAACCTAACTTTCGCGTGATTTACATCAGTGCACTCCATATTATTGCATAAATTTGGATCGTTAACTTTTCCCCCGCTTTTTTATACCCTGGGAGGGGGGGGGGGGGGGACAAGCATGAAAAAGTTGTTTTCAAATATATTGTTTTTTTTTTGTTCTTTTTTTTCCACCGGGCCCTTACAACTCTACCTGCTCTCGCAGCCTGTGCGCCCTAGAGCGTATCGCGTGTTCTCGCTCACAGCAGACCATCGTGTACGTGATGTATACGTACAACATCGGCTGGCGCTTCACTTTATTTCCGTTAATTCTTACTGCCACTGGTCATTCCCTCAGTTGATCAGTATTTTCTAGAGCAGGCGCCAGGTAGAGAAAGCTCGAAACAAGAAGAGCTCGCAGTTTCACTCAAAGTGATTAAAGGAGGCAGTACGTAAAACATTCGTGTGTCACCTTTCACACAGTGTAACATAGCGAGGACGCCCTCAGATCGGAGCATGTGTTAAAAATGGCTGCTGACTTGCACGTCACCCCGACTGCCATCTTTCCTAGCTCTATGTCGGGACGAGTGCTTGCTCGTGATGAATTCTGCCTCGTATTGAGCTCTTGCACACAGCGTCCGAATTCAAATGTATCTCCTATAATAGAAATAATACAAAAGTTGTGCATATACGGAAGGAGATCCCAAGGCTTATTCACAGTGGGCAGGACATCCTATGCAAGTAAAATGAGTAAAATGCAGAGTATAAAACAAAGCAAACGAAAGAGAGATTAAATTACACAAAAACGGCAAAAAAAAAAAAAGAAATGCGTATTTAACTGCATCAAAACAAAACACTTTAATATGGTAACACAAGGAAATGTTCACATGTAGACGGGATTAATCATGGTTAAAAAAAAGGAATGTTTCGATTTTGCTTTGAGCATTTGCAACGAAGTTGCAGATTGCATATGTGTGTTTAAACTTTTCCAAAATGATATTCAGGAAAAATTCCAAGTGCATCTGCGTCATTTAGTACGGATACCAGGCGACAACAAGTTACAATGGGTGGCGAAGCAAGTAGAATTGGGTTTAGGAAGCACGTGTTCTGGTAAAATGTCTGAAGTGAGAACACGGGTATAAATTTTAAAGAACATAATGCCTATATCGCGTTGCCTACATTCCACAAGAGTGAAGGATGTGCTCGATTCTTGCTTGGTAATTTAGCAAACACTTTATGCACAAAATAATGAAATTCTTCAGAAATTTGCAACAACATGGAGGAAGTTTAATGAAAGAGAAAGTTGGGTTCCACCCACATATAGCCCGAACCTACATTAAAAACCAATACGGGTTCCGCAGAAAGAAAGTTCTCGATCATTCGCTTTCGCCTTAACTCCCGATATAAAACCATGCAGGAACAACATCAATTTTTTTTCTTTGTTTACTCTGTTTTCACCGTACACAAGGTGCAATGGACATATGTAATACTGATTATGTTCCTCAGAGACTTATTGTTCCAGCTTATAGTATTTACTGTGACAGCTGAACGCCTGCATGCTGTCAATGTTCTGCCGTCCTCCTTCAACCAAACAAGAGTCTCTATCATAGCCTCCTGGTGAGTTCAGTTCGAGCGACTATGCGGAAAGGCGACAGTGCAGGGTTCGATTCGCGGACCACGGAGAATTTTCCTTCAACAGCAAGCTATTATTTCATAGGAGCCCATATGAGTTTTCTTTGTGGGTGCGAAGTTTTTCTCTCGCTCCACGCGTGGGTGACAGTGCGGGACGGCGATGGCGGACAAATGCGCTACCGACTACCGACAAAGTACGTTGGACACTTTGCTGATAATCATGGACTCAGAGCGAAAATAGCAAAAGGGTGTGATGAAAGCGTCTTCTCGTCGTCTCTTTGCCGTACGCCTCCCCATTTGGCCGAGGCAGCCTTCGAGCGAGAGATAATGCGGGATGTTAGCTCTTGTATACGCAGAACCGTCGAGCTGTGTATTCCATACCTTTAAAGCCGAGCGAGGGAGAAAAAAAAAATAGTATGCGACGCAGAATTGAAATGGAGCAAACACAGTGAAGACCTTCCTCTTTGCTGCCATGACAAGAAGCAGAAGAGAAGCCCATCGAAGCCGCCGCTACCGCGTATGCGCTTCCTTTCTCGAAGGCTTGGCAGCAGGACGGGCGGCGGCGGCGTCTGAAGAAGGCGGCGCTTCTTAATTCTCGCCGGCGTCCACGGACGGGCGGACGCGCTCTCTGGGCCCGCAAAGCTCTCCCCCTCCACCCCTGAGCAAAAAGTAAACTCGGCAGGCGCCCGTCCCTTTTCTAGCTCGTTATCGGTGCGAACACCTGACCTCCAGGCTTGCACAACGGAAGCATTGGAGGGAAGCGAGCTTATCAGGAAAGACCAGCGGCCGCGCCTGAAGTTCGCTGATTGGGAGGACGGCTTCTCTGCAGTGCGCGCGGCGGCGCCTCCGCCGACTGACGCGCGCTCTGGCTCCGCCAACCCACCCACAACTCTCTCTCTCTCTTTGCGTGTGCGCTTCCTCCCCCGTTCCCCACCTCGTCCGGCGTGACTACTGTTCGCGACCAGCTGAGGGAACATCTGGGGCCCCTCTATCCCGCTGCCTCTGGGCTGATACGAGCCCAGAAAGGAATGCCGCAAGGCGGCGTTCATTTTCATAGACAGCTCGCCGAGTGCGCGCACCGCTGCCACCCACGAGATCCCGGCAACCCTCCCTCGCGTTTATAAACGGCCTCGCATCCGACGAGTCTGCTGATCTCTGGCCGTTCATTTGCCTTGTTTGTTTGCTGCGTGATACATAACTTTGTTGTCGATATTCCTTCCGATTGGGGAAAGTTCCCATCAGTACCGGCTACTTCGCGACTTGAAAATTTCGCTTCGTTGTTATGATGCTGGCGGAATATGCTACGGGACAAGTAACATTGTATGTAGCTCAGTGCAATAAAGTTCTTAAAACGAACACATGGTATTTGTTCACTCTGAAAGATGGGGTTAAGGACCCACCCGCAGCAAAAATAAATATTTGCAGCTGCGTTTTAGCAACATAGCGAGTCAAGAACTCTGACAATGTATGTTTAACACCGCCGGGGTTCGTTTATTTTGTTTTGTGCGTTCTTAGTTTCTTAGTTTTGAAAGCCTGCTGCTTAACATTGGATCCATGATTTTTGCGCCACTGTGCTGCTTCGCTTGGTACTTCCCCGTTGACCAAAAATATTACAACGTGAGTCCGCAAACAGCATTATAGAATAGAATAAGCTAAAGCTTTGCAAAGGAGACGAAGCACGTAACTTTATTAGTATGCACAGTGCAGCCTGTAGAAGACACCACTTAAAACTGGTACTTTCCTTAGTGATTGACACACACACACACATGCTATAATGCCCTCGCTTTGTACTTACAATTTGGGTGCGTGACACGGGTGCTGCCGGATGGTCTTACTATGCAACATTTTGGAACTGCTTTCACTTATACCCGAAGCCCAGTCACTTGTCCGACATCTCCTATAGATGCAAGAAGGCTTACAGAGACGTGCTGTCAATAGTTTCGAAGCCAATCCGCCTGTGACAAGGTTTGTAGCTGAGCCGTGTAACATGGTTCTTGGAGTGCTCCGAGCGAATGAAGCTCACGAGAGGGAGCAGCAATCTCCTTCTTAATATTTGAAGTTTTCGAGCAAGGAAGTTCTACAAGTCCCCCGTACGCGGCCTGACGACCGCTCCAGTCACGCGCGCATTTGCTTTTAAATTTTCGAAGAATACTGTAAAGTAATTAAGCGTTCCTCGATTCCAGATGCATTGTGATGGGCGCTTTTTATCGTCTAAGTAACCTTAGGATTCTATCATGTTACGATATAACAAATCGGGGCTGGTGCACGTACTTCAAAGTTGAGTAGACGCAAATGGACGCTTCGGCCTTGCGGAGGTCAAGTGATCCATACTTTTGTTTTGGTCTCAAGGTACAAAGATGCGCGCTTACTAGCGGAAGAAAAAGAAGGGGCCAAATTCGTAAAACTTTCATTTTGAATGAAACTGTTAGCTAAATATATGGTCGCAATTGGGATTGCCCGGCACCTCTAACAAACCCGTGTAGCGTACGCGTTCCTTTATGAATGCGGGCCAATGAGTCTGACTGAGGAAGACAAAAAACAACGATTTATTCAATGCAAGTCCATTTGGTGTGAAAACATTCCACTTGAAAGAGGAAAGTTCATAGGTATCGTAAAATAAAGCTAAACAATTTCGCTGTGTATCCAACTGCTGGCATGAGCACAATTCTGCAAAAATGGGAAGACGCCTGCACAATGTGACCGTGTTAAAGCCCGGACGGGGAGCTTCGTCTGTTTGTCCCGCTCATTTCGCTTCGACAAAAAAGAAAAGCAAATAATAATAATAAAAAAATTACACCGCCCATGCACCCCGTAGAGATGGTAAACCAGCAGAAGCTGAAATGTGCGGCCCCGTTGTTTACCACTGGGTTGATCCCGACCGTTCATTAAAGTATTTCTCAATTATTGGTTGCGCCTTTGTCTAGCTTGGCCGCACGAGCCGCCTGATCGGCCCAACATTACCGCTTGCGCTCCGCATCGCGGGCCTGATCTTCTGCCGAGGCGTTGGCGCGACGCCGACGAGATCTTTCCCGCTCCTGCTCTCGGCGGCTCATACCCACATACTTTCTTTCTTTCTTTCTTTCTTTCTTTCTTTCTTTCTTTCTTTCTTTCTTTCTTTCTTTCTTTCTTTCTTTCTTTCTTTCTTTCTTTCTTTCTTTCTTTCTTTCTTTCTTGTCCCTGGCGCATACTCGCATTGAACCCCTGGCTCATACCAACATATTTAATGCGGGTATGCGCCACACGTGATTTTATTACCGTTAATCGTGACATAACTGACGAGCATGGAATGTTATTGATGTCATGACCTATCAGTCATGTTAGTCATGCATTCGTACCCATGCCAATTTCGGTATATACCAAGGGAACGAGACGCGAGTTTTCGATTAGTTTTCGATAAGTTTATTTTCGCCGGAGGGTTTCCGTGGTCGGACCACGAGTGTTTTCGCCTAGGCACATACAGCTTCGCTGTAAATAAACTAGAATTTGGTACCATCATGGGCCGAACTCACAACGCTGTTCGTTCGTTACAATTGTTTGCCGTTGGTCTGCTGTTTTCGGTAACAGTATGCTTGCCGACAGTTATTGCACGAACCCGGTTAGCGAACTAACTGCTTTGTGTGCGCGGGACCTGATTTCTGGGTCGGAATTAACAAAGCTGTTTGTATATGCGCAGCACCACATCATATGCCGACCTAACTCGGTAGCGAATGGGACTATATCGAAGGCGCTCGGTGTGCAACAAACGGAGCCCGTATTTAAATATAAGTTCTTACATTAGAACTAATCTTGAACAGTTGGTCGTCATATCAGACATATTATTAGTGAAAGCGACCGGCCAACGACCGACACCTCTTAGAACGAAAGACGTCACTGTCATAGGCCGGTACTTGTCTAGCAACGTCCTTGGTGGACTGTGTCCGGCCACGGGCTAACGTTGAAGTTGCAGTTAACTCATTATGGAGCTTCGTATGTGAACGCTCCATAGCGAGCCAAACTTAGTCCGAACTTCCTTCCTTTACCAGCTCCCCCAAATAGGCCTCGATTCATCATTTAAAGATATTCTGTTTATCTCCCTCTTACGAACAGTGAATTTAGCCCTTGATCTTTTGATCTAATAAGTGCTTCGAATCTGGCGCCTCTTTTTAAATGAACGTTAAAAAGAAAAGGCAGGGATGTCCAACGCACGCACATTCAACGTGTTACCTTACGCATGGAAAGGGGTATAAAGAGATGAAAAGAGATAATCTGAGAGGAATAAAATAAATAATACTGAAGGCACACACACATGGCAGTGGACACCGCATGTATTACTGCGAACTGATGACTTCTGGAAATGCAATAATGCTCGTGTACGCTCGCGGCCATACTCCAACTTTTTTTGCTACTCATAAAGGGTCCTGCGTCAAGCCGGTTCTAAAGCAGTTCGGAGGGGAAGGCGCGGGGCACCGTATAGAGGACAAAAACCCACGCAATCTTCGAGGCTCTGATAACATGAAATGTCACACATGTCACTCACCATTTCGATCGTGCCATTACTGTTATCGTCATCTTGTCGCTGTGCCGTCGTGCCGTCGTCTTTGTTTTACCTCGTTGCCGTCGTGGTCGCACCGTCTATCGTAGTAGAAGGCGACGCCTAAGGCTTTCAATTTACTACTACTACTACTACTACTACTACTACTACTACTACTACTACTACTACTACTACTACTACTACTACTACTACTACTACTACTACTACTACTACTACTACTACTACTACTACGACGACGACGACGACGACGATGACGATGACGGCGACGGCGACGGCTTTTTTTTTTTGTTATTTATTAGAACGTAAATTCTATTGGCCGTACTGTAACTTTCCAGCCTTGATGCTTACACCTAAGCATAGGACTGCAGACGAAATGGGAGGAAAGGAGTATATAACAGCGAAAAAAAGTTACAAATGGATACAAACGCTTTGAAATATATAAAAACTTGGGCGACTCTGGCCTACGAGCAGCCCTCTACAGATTTTTTGTACAGACAGCAGTAGATTTCACGTTTCCTTTTTTTATCGCAGTGGAAGCTGTCTGCGTAACTTCACATTTGTTTCGCAGAAAATTATTTATCATTGCTTAGTACAACGCAACAATGCAATGACGCTTTGGTCAACACAGTAGCGACATGCCTTGCGAACGCCTGATCTCTAGTTCGATTCAACGTGCCAGCTCCGGTAGTTTTATACAGTGTCAACTGTGAATGCACGCTGCCCGTGTTTCGTCCGGTCTTTCCTGCGTGCAAGGGGCTATGATCCAGCGATCCACGCAAGCAGTCGAAAAGAGTCAGCGGGTAGAAACTGCATGATATTGAGTAGAATGTTTGTAGACGCTGGTGGAGTCCTGAGGTCGACAATTTAATAATAAAATTTCAAGAGAGCTCGGAAACGCCGACGATTTTTTTTTACGTCTGTAGCAGTAGGGGAAATGAGGAATCGAGGGAAAACTTCGCAGATAGTTATAACACATATGGTTTAGAGGTGCTCTAAATGGCGTCTGTTTAACCTAAAGCTCCCGATTAACCAACTTGACTCTTGTGATTAAAAAGAAACGCTACAACTGCAGATTAACTCCACAGTAAAGGTATAGTGCCTAGAATATCTAGGCACTGTATAGTAAAGGAACACGAAATCGTTGAGACTCATCTGTATTGTTTTTCCAACCTTGGGTAACAACCTCAGTTACCCAAGATTGCGCTGCATGCGATATCTTCTGAAAGGCCAAGGCCGAGCGATGTTCATTCTGAAAGGACTCGTGCGGATCATAAGACGAACATTTTCTGCAAGCGCGTTTCCTACACCACGCGCGCGATTCGTCTGAAAAGGAAAACGCAGCACCCACTGGAGTTGGCCGCACGCCGTGTCCAGCATAGTCTCTCAAAGCAGATATTTCGAGATGACTGATTTGTTTCTGGCGTGCTCACGCGCTGTGCCGCGCACAGGAGCCGCACCAAAAATTTTGATACATTATCAGCGCAGCATGCGCGCGTTAATAATTGACGAGAATAAATGCTTCAGAGACTTTGGATCGCCTTTGTTCCACATTTGTCTTGGAATTATTTTTTTTCTCTGTACCGATATATCGACAAGCGCAACCCGTATTCTCTACTAAAGGGCTGCTCTCGGTTTTCTTATGGCGACCGCAAAATTAAACGAAGGTAAGTCAGAACCACGCCGAGGCACGTGGTAAGGAGGGAAATGAATAAGCAAAGGAAAGAGTATAATAATGAGAAAAGGTGGGGAGGAGTGACCGAAAAAAAAGAACGCGGCCGCGATTCGCGAAGAAAAGCGGAAGCGGAGAGAGGGGCGAGTTTTGCTGACACCTCGTAATTACAAAAGAGGAGACTGGGCGAGTAATGACTCCGCGGCCGGGAAAAAAGGGGGTGGGAGTTGAAAGGGGGCGAAGGGAAAGTTCGCCACGAGAGGAACGGACGTCTCGCTTCCGAGGAAAAGGCGAGGCTTGCTCGGCGCACCTGTTTTACTGGCCCCGGCGCAATTTCATAGTCGAACGGGATTCAGCGTTTTCCCGACGCCGCAGCGCCGCTCTCGCTCCCCGGGCAGCGCCACGCGTCCCAATTTTCTTTGTTGGCGCGCAAGACGTCGGTCGCAGAGGCGGCGGCGGCGCTGACGCGCTGCCGGCCGCCGCCGCTGACTCCGCCGTCTCGCCCTTCATCCCGCTGGTCGCAAGGGCCATCGCCGCCTCGCGCTTTCCTGCACCTCCGCCTGGCTCCCGGTATATTAATCCGCCTTCCTTGCGGCGAAATGTGCGCGCGTCGTAGCGATGACAGCCAGTCGACGTATCAGCGGAGCAGGGCGCAAACACAGTGGCGCCCGCGGTAGCCTTCGACGACAGTAATTGTTGAACATGTCGCCAGCGCGCTGTTCTTCTGTGCGTGGGATGGGAATAATAATAATAATAATAATAATAATAATAATAATAATAATAATAATAATAATAATAATAATAATAATAATAATAATAATAATAATAATAATAAATATTATTATTATTATTGCATCCCATATACCGCGTCGTGGGGGTGCGCGCCACCCTTACAGGTTCCACTGCTAAAGAGAGCGCAGTGCTCCCCCTCCCCCCCTCCGCCTCCTCATCTTCAGTTCAGATCCCCCTCTAACGTATATACTCCGAAATAATCTCCGGCTTCGGACTCCATCACTCAAAATACATTTCCATAGCCCCAGAAGATGTATCTAAACTTAACAAGGTGAACGGGTGGTGAATGACTTGAAAAACCGTTATTCCCAATTGTTTCTGAAAATTTTCGAAAAATAAAAATAAATAATTTGCCCCCTCTTTTTTCTAGACATAGAAAGCGAAAAGAAAAAAGTACACGAAGAGTCAGACTCTGTCAATTTTATTTACATGTCAGTACTAGGCACATGCGAAGGTGATGAAGTCCACAATTGGCGCTCACAGTATAAAGATACCTAATGATAATGACGATAGTTAACCGATACCATAAAGCGCCAGGTGTCTTGTGAAAGTGGCGTCGGTATCATTTTTCAGTATGAACATTCATGCCACAGATAATCTTATTCAGTTTGTTCAGTCTTTGGAATGCCATGTGATGTGTAGTATTTCGGAAGTTTGTTTCTCAGAGCAACAAGCTGAACAGTATCACTTATAATGTAGACCTTTTTCAGGCAATACCAGAGTGCACCCACGCGGCGTCGCTTTCTTGACGCTCCTCACGACGTAAGTACACATGCCCACAAGCATCTACATTTGTATCGTTTTGCAAGGGATGGGAAAGAAATAACGCAGTCTATGCGGTTATCACCGAGCTGCCGCCCTTTCGCGGAGAGCTAAGCTCCGCCGTAAACATATCGCCTCCATCGTTTAAAACTTCGTTTACAGAATGCCGCATTGTCGGATGGCGCGTAAACAAAGAGACCTTGGCTTCCTAAGAGAAAAGGTGCGTCTTCTGCTGCCTCAGTGGTCTGATAAGAGAAGCGCATATACGTTGCGAGGTTTTAGAAACAGCCAGGGTGCTCGCAGGTTGGACGCTCACGTATTCTTATTTCTAAGAAGAAAATATAAAAAAAAATGAAGAGCAGAAAAAAAAAAGTCATTTCGCTTATACTCCCCTCTCTTTCACGAGAAAACATTGAGCTAGGATCAACTTTATGGCCCCGCCGACCCCAATACTGCATTCGTGTGCTGCGACCCACTGAATCTAGGTAGTAGCTCGCAATACCGTTTTCATTTGAACGAATTGGTCACGAGTGAAGTACGTTGCTGCTTCGCGGTGACAATCTCTTTGACAGTCTGTATATTCAGCTGCAATACATAAAAAAGTCAGGCGTTCTTCTTGCGTTTTTGGGCACGTGCTATACGCAGCATGGTTCAGATGTTAAACCACCAATCGTAGCTAAGCGATATGCTTCGTCAGAGCACTTGCGCAACATCGCTGAGCACATAAAAAAAATTAACGTTTTCACTGTCAGAAGTGGCGCTAGACATTTATGAAATGGCGCGCTTTACATTACCGCACAGCAAGAATTGAACGAAGTGAAACGAAAGTGAACGAAGTGAACCGCGATAGCGTTTAGGGCCCCGTGTGGCAGAAAATCCGGCGTCGGCAACCGGCGTGTGATCGCGGGTGGCGGAGAAAATCACCCAAACACATCGATCGCGCAGGCCCTCCACGTGGTACAAGGTTTTGGTGAACAAAAATTGAATTTCGCACAGTGAAATTCGTCAGAAAAATGGTAAAGTACGACTTTACCATTCGGCGTCGTATTCGCCGTCGGATTGTTTACCAATCGGCATCGGATTGTAATTTGAATGTACGAGAAAACCTAATTCTGCTACGAGGAAACTCAAACATTTCTGCCAGACCTGCGCGCGTCGGGGCAATAGAAAACAATTTATAAAATATAAAAAAAAAACAGGTGCTAGGACCTTCACATTTTAATATAAGACCACTTATATTGCCCCTGGAAAAACGTCTTTCCAACAATGAATTTCAGTTTAAAAGTGAAGCCGACTTTAAGGGGATCGATGTAGGCTTGGTCTTTGTAAGCTGGCTTTCCCACGTTCAATGTTGCAGCGAATGAAGCGTACTTGCCGTATGCGAACGATGCGATGCGAACGGGTCCCGATAACGCTGTCGCGTTCTACTCTTAAAGGCGAAGCTTAAGCGTCCTCCAATTTTTTATTAAGCTCTAAAAATGTGCGCTAAACTGTGAATTGAACTCCTCTCCCTCCACCGCGCATTGAGAGAGAGAGAGAGAAAGAAACGTTTATTCTTGAAACAGTGTCCCGAGCGAGGCCCGGTATTGAAAAGTAAAATAATGTTCGCTTGTAAAGCACGGAATAATAAACGAGACGGACCATAAACCAAGTCTACCTATGGAACATGCTACTGGGTTTAGTATTCAATCTGCACATTGTTTGTGCCGCTTGTGGCTGGGAGTGGCGTTTACGAACGCTTACTCCTATCATATGGGAATGGCCGATAACCAGACGATCGATTCGTGTAGGTGCGAGGAAACCATCGTGCACCTATTGTGTATCTGTTCTCGCTGCGCCGTCCAACGCCTCTCTCTCCGGACAACTTTAAATCGACTGTACTCGAGACCGTTCTCTGAGTCAAAGATACTCGGACCGTGACCACAACTGTCGCTCGCACAAAAAGCGATTGGTGCACTAGAGCAGTATTTGAAGTGCACCGACTTGAGGGACCGCTTATAGTGCTCCTGTGCATCCTCCCACGTGCACTGAGCGCTCAATCTTTTCCTATATCTATTTCCCCTTTCCTTTACCACAAGTGTATAGGGTTGAAAACCGGATGCTCGTTTGGTTGAGCTGCCTGCCTTTTCTATCCTTGCTTTCTCTCTCTCCCTGCACATTGTTTATTACGCCTTATTTTCAATTTTGGCCATCACCCAAGATTATTTAAAGTGGATTATTCAAAGTGTGAATACAGGGCCAGGGGGCCGAATTCACTAATGTTTTAGTTCGTAAGTGTTCTTTGTCATTCGCCGGTCGCCTTCGTTAATATTATGTCCAGAATCAGCATTGGCTGGAATTTTCTTTCACGAACAGTTCTAGCGTAAGAACCTTTCGTGAATGCGGGTCCAGGCGTGTGCTACCAAATTAATATTTTTTAACGCATGTAATGCAAATGCTGGCGCTGAATGTAGCTCCGCGGTAGCTCCTCGTCGCACAATATGCGTAAAAGCGAAATAAATACCTGCGATAACTTTTTAAGTAAAAATTCACAGGCGTGCTGCTGCGCAGGAAAGCAGCACATGACTGGTCCACAGGATATATGCACCATGACATTTACTGTGTGGGAAAACTCTACTTAGAGAAGCGGCCACTTATGACCGGCCCATGCAGCCGGTCATAAGAATACGCGTAAACACGTTGGCTCTTTTACTGGGCGCATGGACTATGAGTTCACTTGCATCTTCTCTCTGTAAACGCTGATCCATGTAGAGCAACCGGCCGGACACGCATCTGGTCAGCCTCCCAGAGTTCCACTGTTTTCTCTTTCCCTCTCGGCGTCTCTGCGCATGTAGCCGCTTTACAACCAGGAACTCCTGCCCCGTTCTTTATTGATTCCTCTACTTAGGCACCATTGAGCCGCTTACAACCTCCATCGCTTCCATCTTCGTTATCAGTTAGGCGTTGGTTGTCTTCCTGCTATCGAGAGTATCAAAACAAGCAGAAGGGAAGAAACGACAGGTAGAGGGGCTGCGCTGTCTATGAAGACGTTAGTTCGGACTACAACGCGCGGATGGGAACGTGGGTAAATATTGGGAGCTTAATCTACGCACATCGGTAATCCCTCGCCGAATCTCGATGTTCCACCACCCTGATCTCCGTGTGATCATTAGCACCGGTCGAGGACAAAGAAAACAAGGCCGCGTATACACGCTCCGTAGTGGGCGGTGCGTCTTCCCACAACGATCGGAAATAGGAAGAGGGGGACTAGGGGCGAAGAGAACAGCGAGTGGCGGGAGACCGAGTCTGGCAACAGTCGTCGGCGTACGCTCGCCCGAACGAAAGCGTAGTCTTATGGGAGGTCCACGAAGATCAAATATTTGAGGGCGCCATTAGGGCCCGCGCCAAGTGCGGCCTTGTACAGTGAGCACTACTCGCTCACTTGACGCACGGACGAGCGAAAAAGCGTAGCTGTCCCTGTCTGTTCACGCGCTATTGCGGCCGACTCCGCCAGCCAGCGCAGCGAGAACCAGTAAGCCCCACACTGGCGTCCCTTGTTGCCTTGAGCATCGCGTGAAGAGGCAGCCCGCCCACGCGTGCATAGGAAACGCACGCACGCGCGCGCCCGTCCAACCACCCACCTACACAAGCACGCACGCACGCACGCACGCATAGCGATCTATGTTTGCGATAGCCCTTCACTGCAGGCCTGACATAGTGCCACCATGGTGAAAGTTGAATAAACTTTTAAAATGGTGCGCTTGTTCTGACGCCAATTGGTGGAAGCTCAGCGTCGCTATTGTAAAAAGTGGCACGGGTTTGACAGCGTGTCAGCTGACGCGCGCTTTTAACCATTCGTGAAATATAGCGCTGATTCTGTCTTGTGTGCAGGCCATTACGTCCACTGAGAGAGGAGGCAAAGCATCGGACATGACCCTCAAAGCCAGTTTTTGTGGGATCTCTGTGAATGAGGACATTACAAAGGCTTTACTTGTCCCTTTTCATCAGCAAAAGATTGCCTCTTATGTCACGCGAAAAGTAAGCATGTCGAGCTTGCTACTTCGAAGAATGGACTTAAATTGAATTCTGGGGTTTTTGTGTCAGAACCGCACTCTGATTATGTGGCACGCCGTAGCGGGGCACTCCGTAATAATTTTGACCACCTGGGACTCTCTAACTTAAACACAATGCGCGTACAAGGGGGTTTTGGATTTCGCCCCCAACGAAATGCGGCCGCCGCGACCGGGATTTGATAGCGCGCCCTCCGGCTTAGCAGCGCAATGCCAAAGCCACTATACGCCACCACGGCTGCTTATGGAATTAACAGGTACTATGCATTATCGCGCCGAAGGGCAAAGTGACGTGCAGCATGCGCAAACACGCAAACTGCTGTTTATGTCTCGAAATTGCTTCAATAGCTTTAGAGTTACACTTAGGAAAAACACTAAATTCGTGTACACTGAAAAGCATTTTTCAAGAGAAGCTTGTATTGCCTCTCAAGTGTCGGCGGCGGTGGTGGTGGTGGTGTCACGCCAAAGAAACCCGGCTGCTCCCAGAGTAGATCATGTACGGGGAAAGCGGCGCCGACGCCGGAACACGTGACGCGCGCGACCAATAAGGGTCGTTTGGTGTCTCGCGGGGAGGGAAAGGGGAGGGTTGGCGCGCGCTTCGCCGGGCTTCCCTCGCCTCAGATTAGTTTCGGCGTCCAGGTGGGAAAGCCTCGCGTGGTGCGTTCCGCCGAGGCGCAGGCTGCGTTTGAGCAATGGCGCCGCGAACTCGCTCGGGTAGGGGCTCGTCATCGACGACCCGATGCTAGTGTGAGGGCTTCCGAAGCCCAGGCGAAGCGGCGCGCTCCCGAGTTGCGGGAGCGCAATGTTGAGGCCAAATATCGGCGAAGAGCCGCTGACCCTGAGTTTAGGGCAAGCGAAGCGGAACGCCTGCGACAGCGTCGTCTTGCCACAAGCTTCGCTTACCGCCATTTTCTCGACAGGGGAAGGGCTGGTGATTTTTTTTCACAAATATATTTTCTGGAATTTTGCGGTAAGTGATTATTATTCGAATATCAAATGAAGGCAAAATTTTCAATTAGTGTATGAATTTCCCGTCGAAACCTTAGCGCTGGTATACGTCAGCGTGACGTCACGCATTTCAAGGTATATTTGCGTATTTGGGTCGTTGTGGCACTGTAAAGGTTTTCTAAGCTTGCTACGTTCAGCCTTTATTTCCTTTGGAACACAGTTTAGTCTTTATTTTCCAATAAAAGTTAACTAGGCTCGAGCCGACGCTATCAAAATCGATGACGTCACAGCTGGCTGGTGCGAGAACTTGTCGCCACCCGTCTTTCGTTTGACAGACAGACAGACAGACAAAGAACTTTATTAAATAGGTCCTGAGAAGCCCTGCCCTAGGGCAGAGCTGCGGAACGTTTTTCGTTTGAGGACATTTTATATTGTTTGCGTCTTTCGTTTGAGCACATTTTATGTTGTTTGTCAAGCCTCTTCTCACGATTTGAGTTACTTTTTTTTCGTTTCGTGTCAGGGTAATTATCTAATACAGCTCAACTCATTCTTCTTTATAGAGTCTCTTTAACCTGTGAAAGTATATTTAGGGGTGGGTATCTAATGTCGCGCTGCATCCGGCATGTTAGCGCCGGGCGTCTAACATTTGCTATTCGCCCGATCAGTTTAACTTTTGCGTTTAACATTCCTTCAGATATGTATTCCTAGCTCTTTTTAATATACCCGCATCTTGACTTTTTTCGATTATTAGTTATTGCTCGAGAATATTAGCTCGATTATTAGTTATTGAATTATTGCACTGTCACAACGTTCGCCGTTGCGGCTAGCGCAGTTTGATAAAACATCTCAATTAACCTTATGTCTATCCTTCTTTTTGTTACAGACATATGCGGACGCCTAAGCTGAAACACCGCATGCAGCACGAACTGGTGGTATCATTTCGTGCTATGCTGCACGCGGTGTTAGGGTACGGTAGTACCTCAACATTACATGCTGCGCTTAAACATTGCCGCGGTACAACGCCCAGAGAGGACAGGGAGACGTTCTTCAAGAACAGCAGGACAACCTGTTCAAAGAAAACAGAACAGAGATACGTCTTCTTGGTTCTCTAAGAATCTCACTGACCCACTAGACGGAGTCCGTTAATGTCCCCATCGTCGTTGTCGTCTGCCTAGAATACGCGCGTCATTTGTCCCTCCCTAAAAGAGCATCGCCCCGATGCTAGACCAGAAATATCACTTGCGGAAGTGAGGGTCCCTCGCATAGTCATTCGCTCACATACGGCTTCATGCGTACAGCATGCACAAGTTCAGGGCGGTGCGGGAGGCGCCGCGCACAGTTGGGACTATCAGGGACGACCTCGTAGGTGACATCACTGAGTCGGCGCAATACTCGATATGGGTCGAAGTATCGCCTTAACAGCTTCTCGGAGAGGCCGCGTTTCCGTATGGATGTCCAAACCCACACTCGATCGGTCGCCGACTTCATAGGTTATGGTTCTATGGTGAGCATCATAGCGGTCTGCGTCGTAGTCTTGCTGCTGGCAGATCCGCAAGCGCGCGAGCTGCCGAGCCTCTTCGGCGCGTTGGGTAAACACATCGGCGTCCGTGTCAGTGTCGTCAAATTCGTGTGGAAGCATTGCATCCAACATCGTTCGTACATCCCGGCCGTGAACAATGCTGAACAGAGTCATGCGCGTCGTCTCTTGTTTCGCCGTGTTGTACGCAAACGTGATATAAGGGAGGATGTCATCCCAATATTTATGTTCGACATCCACGTACATGGAAAGCATGTCTTCAATTGTTTTGTTGAGGCGCTCCGTCAATCTGTTGGTTTGTGGATGGTAGGCGGTTGACTTCCGATGAGCCGTTCCACTTAGCAGCAAGACGTGATATAAAAGCGCAGCCGTGAATGCGGTTCCTCGGTCGGTTATTACGACGCGCGGTGCGCCGTGTCGCAGCACAGCATTCTCGATGAAAAATCGCGCCACCTCGGCTGCTGTGCCTCTCTGGATGGCCTTTGTTTCAGCGTAACGTGGCAGGTAGTCGGTTGTGACGAGAACAAAGCGATTTCACGCAGTAGAAGTAGGCAGTGGGCCCAAAATATCCATTCCGATTTGACAAAATGGTGTTCGAGGAACCTGGACAGGTTGTAGAAGGCCGGCTGGTTTCGTCGGGGGCGACTAGCGCCCCTGGCAGTCGAGACAAGTGCGAACGTGATGTTTCACGGCGGTGGTAAGTCTCGGCCAGTAGTAGCTTTGCCGCAATCTGCCCAATGTTCGCGTGTAGCCTAAGTGACCAGAAGTCACCTCGTTGTGACAGGCTTGAAGTATTTCCATACGAAGAGCTGCAGGAATGACGAACATATAGGGGGACCCGGTTGAAGAAAAGTTTCTTTTGTAAAGGACGTTGGCCCGTAAACAAAACAATGACAATCCTCTTGCGAAAACTCTAGATGCTTTCGCAGATCTTCCTTCTAAGTAATTGATTAGACCAAGCAAGTCAGCGTCGTCCCGTTGTTGCTGAGCGATGACGGAGGTGTCAGAATACAAAGAAATGCTGTTTCATCTTCTTCGAGTGAACAGGCCGACTCTATCGGTGATCGAGACAGGCAGTCAGCATCCGTATGTCGCTTCCCCGAATTGTACATGACCGTCATGTCAAACTCTTGCAGCCGTAGGCTCCAGCGTGCTAATCGTCCAGACGGATCTTTAAGGTTCGTCAACCAACACAGTGAATGGTGGTCGTTAAGAACTTTGAAAGGGCGGCCGTACAAATATGGGCGAAATTTCATAACCGCCCATACCACGGCGAGGCATTCTTTCTCAGTTGTGGAATAATTAGCCTCTGTACGTGAGAGTGTTCTGCTTGCGTAGGCAATCACTCTCTTCGTGTCCTCCTGCCGCTGCACAAGAACAGCTTCCAAGCCAACATTGCCGGCATCCGTGTGTAGCAATGTAGGAGCGGTCTCATCAAAGTGGGCAAGCACTGGAGGTGTCTGGAGACGTTGCCGCAAGACGTTAAATGCACCTTGCTCTTCGTCGCCCCATACAAAAGCAACGTCGTCTCTCGTGAGGCGAGTTAACGGCGACGCAATGCGAGCAAAGTCTGCAATAAACCGCCGGTAATAGCCGCAGAGACCGAGGAAGCGCCTGACAGCCTTTTTATCGGATGGTACGGGAAACTGTGCGATGGCGGCAATTTTTTCAGGATCCGGGCGGACTACGGCGTGGCTGACGACGTGACCGAGAAACTGTAGTTCCGCAAAGCCAAAGTGGCACTTCTCCGGCTTCAGGGTGAATCCGGCGGATCGTATGGACTAGAAAACCGCTTCAAGCCGTGCGAGATGTTCTTCAAACGTTGCGGAGAACACGATGACGTCGTCGAGGAACACTAAGAATGTTTCCGCTTCAGACCCGAAAGCACAGTATCCATGAGGCGTTGGAACGTAGCAGGGGCCAGAGCACAAGCCGAAAGGCAAAACCTTAAATTCATATAGGCCGTCTGGTGTCACAAAAGCAGTTTTTTCACGGTCCCTCGGGTCTACCTCAGTTTGCCAATATCCGCTTTTTAGGTCCATTAAAGAGAAGTAACGTGCGTGTCGAAGCCTGTCGAGGGGATCGTCGATACGGGGAAACGGGTACACGTCTTTCTTCGTCACCTGATTTAGTTCCCGGTAGTCCACACAGAAACGCAAGCTGCCGTCTTTTTTCTTGACTAGAACTACAAGGGATGCCCAGGGACTCGATGGTTGGATCACGTCGTCTTCAAGCATTTTTGTCACCTGTCGTTGTGTGGCGTCACGTTCTCTGGGAGCCACATGATAAGGATTTTGGTGAATAGGTCTTGCCGTATTCTCTGTAATTATTCGGTGCTTTGTTAGAGGTGTCCGACCGACTCTTGACGTCGACGCAAAGCAGTCGTTGAACTTGGCTAGTAGCGTAAGAAGTCGTTCGCGTTCGTGCTGCGGCAAAACAGTGCTGACGTCAAGTGCAGGAGCTGGGTCTTGTGTAGGCGCTTCTTCGAGTAGTGAACAGCAGCCGCGAACATCCGCAACACCTTCAAAATAAGCCACAGCCGTGCCTTTGGGAAGGTGCCGTCGCTCTGTGTTAAAGTTTGTTAGCAATAGATTCGTGCGCCCGTCGGTGACATTTACAATTCCTCGTGTGACAGAGATATCGTGAGTAAACAACAAAATGGTTCTTTGGTCGGCAACTCCTTCGCAATGAAACGGTACGTCACATGCCACGGAAACAAGGATACATGACCAAGGTGGGATTACGACGTCGTCTTCTGCTAGACGAAAGGAGTTGTGTTGCGGCGATAAGCAATGGACTAAACCAGGGCTCTTATAAAACGTCACCATGCGGTCTGGGATGTTAATTACGGCGCCATATTCTCTTAGAAAATCCATTCCAATAATCAAATCCTTACAGCACGCGGGAAGAACAATGAAAGCGGCCACGAAAGAAGAATCTCCAATGTTAATTCTAGCAGTACATCTTCCAGTAGGCATCAGTAATTGTCCACCTGCCGTCCTTATGTGAGGTCCCGTCCATGGCGTCTTTACTTTCTTCAGGCGAAGGGCGAGTTCCTGACTTATTATAGAGAAGTCGGCACCAGTGTCGACTAACGCTGTCACCGGCTGTCCATCCGCGAAAACATCAAGGTCGGCGCTCACAATTTCTTCGGGGTCGGGGTTCAGCAGCAGGAGCGTTGGGGGCTTTTGATGGTCTTGCGGCGGGCCTGCAACCTTACCCCCAGAGGTCGCCGCCTTCAGTTTCCCTGGTGGAGGCTGGGCGACCTTCGTCTTTGAAGGTTAGCAAAAGTGCGGCCAGCAAACATCTGGCGTGGAGGGATTGGAGAGTGCGACCAACGGCCGAAATCGGTTCGATCATTAGGCGCGGATGCGTGATTCGGGTGCGCTATGGGAGGTGCCTGAAAAGCAGCGTCGTCGCGGCGTAGCATGGCGTCGTCATTTGCACGTCGAACATCAGACCACGGACGAAGAGCTCGAAATGATGAGTCGCGATGCCAGCAATGGCGCGAAATTATCGACGGTGCGCCACGCGTCGGATCTTCGAAAGTGCGGCCGTCTCGTAGGGTCGTTTTGCGGCGTGGACCAAGAAGAAGCGAATGACGGCTGGCGGTATGACTGCATCGGCATCACGGGTGCGCTCCTCAAAGCCTCCTCTTGTGGCCGTGACCAAGGAGCGGCTGTCGGAGGCTGGTGGTATGGCGGTGTGGTTGTAACAGGGTGGAGGACATCGGACGGCGGCGGCGTAAGTCATGGGACGCTGTTGGTCTTGAAGATCGGCAGCCGGGAACGCCTGCCTGATTTCGTCGCGTACCACCTCGGCGATTGACGCGACGGGTCTATCCACTGTCGGTGTCATAATTCTGTGCATTTCTTCACTGACGAGCTCCCTGATTCTTTCACGCAAGGAGCTCTGATATACTGTGGATTCAATGCGGCGGCATTGATTGCGGCGCTGGTGGACAGTCGATCGTACTGCCTGCACCGTTGATGAAGAGCCCGCTCAATAGCCGCAGCCTCTTTGACAAAATCAGCGACGCTGACAGGAGGATTTCGTACAAGCCCCGCGAACAACTGCTCTTTTACACCTCGCATGAGGTAGCGCAGCTCCCTATCCTCGGTCTTGTTCAGGTCGGCTCTACGAAAGAGACGGGCCATGTCTTCGACAAACATTGTGACCGACTCATTGGGTTGTTGCACTCGTAGCTCCATCAACTGCTGGGCGCGGTCGCGTCGGTCGGCACTTGCAAACGTATCGGTGATTTTCTGCCGAAAGTCATGCCATGTCGATAGGCTAGCTTCGCGGTTCTCGTACCGAGTACGGCCACTGTCGTCAAGCGCGAAATAGACGTGGGAGAGCTTTTGCTGCTCAGTCCATTGGTTACTCTGGGCGACGCGCTCGTACTTGTCAAGCCAGTCTTCAATGTCTTCAAAGGCTGCACCGCGATAGCGATCGGAAACCAGTGGATGAAGAACAGTTACCTGTTGCTGACTGGGAGACCGGTTGCATTGGGGTGCTTTCGGTGGGCTGGTTTCGGTCATTGCCAGATGTGTGGAGCTCCTGGAAAGTTGCGGTTGATGAGGGGAGAACTCCGGGGCAAGGCGTAGCAGTCGACTACTGAAGCGATGCACGGGGGTTGTAACTGGGGGCAATGCGTCCGGGCTAGAGGAACGACTCCCAGAAGGAGTCCGGAGCATCAGGCGTGGTCAATATACCCAGCACCTCTACCACTATCGCGGTACAACGCCAAGAGAGGACAGGGAGACGTTCTTCAAGAACAGCAGGACAACCTGATGATGATGATGATGATGATGATGATGATGATGATGAGGATGATGAGGATGATGCCTCAATCAATGGCACAACCCACTGTGGGGGATAGGCCACGAACCGGGTGGTATTATGATCGAAACTTAAGATAAATTAGTTTAGAAATAAATGAGTAATAAAAATTAAAGGAAAATAAGTGAATAATTGAAGATGGGAAACGAAACAATAATAAAAGAATTAAGCAGTCTATAATAAGTTAGTCAGCCTTGCCTAGATAGGACTAGTAATATGAATTTAATAATAAATTAAATACAGCAAAGGATAGACGTAAATTTTGAATAATCATATTAATAATAATATAATTGTGATTTTGTGACATTACTTTCTGAATTTGTTAAATCTATAATTTATTGAAGGATAAATAAATAAATCGTGGAAAAATGGGGAAAATTAATGAGGCAATCTTTTTGTATCACAAAGAAAATTATAAATGGCTCGGCAAACATTCCCGTCGCTATATCCTAACACCGTGGCTCCAAGTGAGAGCATAACTGAACTGCTTAATGGCAGTCCTAGATTACGAGGTGGAATTTCCAAACATGGTTGTCGATGATTAGAAAACTTCCGACACGATAATAAAATGTGATCGATGGATTCTGGTTCATTGCAGAGGTAGCATAATGGGGAGGCCGGCAGACCACATCTGTGTAAATAAAAATTTAGTTGTGGAATACGGCAACGCTGCCTTGTAAATGTTACTTCGAATTGCCGGTTAGGACACCACTGTCGGTTCCAAGAATAATTTATATGTATAAAACCTGTAAATTTTGCTAATGCGAGGCTTTTCTTTTCTTCGGTCAAATAAAACTGCCTATATCTGGCTGCAGTGATATGGGCAGTTGCCGGCAGCACAGATATCGCCGAACCTTTTAAAGAATCTCGTGCTAAAGAATCAGCTATTTCATTAAGTTGGATGTCTCGGTGGCCTGGTACCCATACTAATTGAACTAACCTTAAGTGGGGTGGAGCTAATGTGTAAAACGTGTTCAAAGCTGTCGAATTTGTAAACGCGTTAAGCGCGCTGCATACAGAAAGGGAATCTGTAACTATAACAACTTTTGCAACATTTAGCGGTAACTTTCTTCGCAATGCAAGAACTATTGCCAGAAGTTCGGCCTGAAAAACTGATGTGTAATCTGGCAGGCGAAGTGAGAAAGACCAATCGAGGGATGGTGAGTAAATTCCCACGCCTGCCTTCTCCTCACACGAGGAAGCATCAGTCGCTATTATATTTATTGGGAAATGGTCCAAATAGTCTTGCAAAAGGGCATTCAAATATGTTGGTGGCAGCAGTTTTGCGTTATTGGGAAAAATGTCTGCAAATTCTATTTTAAGGGACAATGTTGACCTACAAACGGAATGATTTCCCTAATGTGAACATTTAAAGGTGCTAATTGTGCCTGCACAAATACAACCTGTGGGGTATGTAACCGTGGCCAGGTGTTCTCAAAAAATGAATTTGGTTCACTAATATATATTCTGTACGTCTAAGAGGAGATTCATAAGTCCTTAAGTAGGTTTGAACCGTAAGCATGCGGAATCTCGTGGGAAGAGAAGGTAATCGCGCTTCCTGGTATACCACGTTATTAGCAACGAATTTAGGCACACCTAAACATAATCGAAGAGCTTCTCTTTCTAAAAGAACAAGTGGTCTTATTTTATATTTTGCACTTCCGGAAAACAAAACACAGCTAAATTCTAGAATCGTTCGTACATACATACGGTAGATCATAATTAATGTGTCACTTCGCATAACAGAACGCCGGTTACTGATTCTACGTAATAAACCTACAGCTCGTGTCCCTTTCGTTACAATATTTTCTATGTGAGAACTCCAGTTAAGTTTTTCATCATATGTGATACCCAGGTACTTAAGTGACTCTACTTGTGGGATGGTTCTCTGATCATATACTAATGATAGATGTATCGGCCCGGAAAGCGGAAAGACAAGGACTGCACTTTTGTTTACGTTTAGTGCTAAGTGAAGGGTGTGAAGCCACTTCTCTAAAAGGGGGGTAAGCGAAGCTTGACGTATGTGTATCTGACCTTCGTGATGATGTTCTTTCTCTGTTTCTCTCTCTTTCTCTCTCTCTCTCTATGTCTTTCTCTCTGTCTCTCTCTTTCTCTTTCTTTATTTTCTCTCTTTCTTGCTTTCTCTCTCCCTTTCTCTTTTTCTTTCTTAATCTCTCTTTTTCTTATTTGTCCCTGGTATGTGCCATTGAGCTTGGACTCTTTCTGCACTATCGCCAGGATCGGCCCACTTTTCAGCGTGATACCGCCGCCGCCACCACCACCACCACCACCACCACCACCGCCGACACTTGTAAGCCTATAAAGCCTCGCTTAAAAAATGCATAGTCGCTGTGTAGTTGCCCATGATGTTCTCAACAACAAGAACAGTGGTGCTATCGGGAGTGAACTGTGCTTGGAGAACTGTTCGTAGAGTTCACGGTTTTTGACCCTGCTCTGGCGGAAGGTGACAACGTGCCGGACCCCCAGGAGCTGTCCGCAACACAGCGTTATTCGAGTGAACAGCGTCGTTGCAGGAAGGTACTGTCGTATACGTCGGAATAGACACCTAAAAATTGCCAAGCACAGCGAGCACGTAAAAATATACCGATGTCACGATGCTCTGAGAAAATGCGTATGATCTGTGACTGCACGAAGTCTTCCTCAGTAAGTATAGCGTTCGTAGCATGCTGTCATATACTGTTTTCTCTTTCTCTCGATCTTGTCCGTGTCGCAGACGCAGCCTGAAAGTGCTCCATACGCGCCCGTATTGCTGCTGCCACGCTGGGATGCCCGATGCGCGACGTTACTTTTGAGATTTCCTTTGCGAAAATCCACCCCACTTCCCCCCGAGCACACCTTCATTTCGAAACATTTCTAATTCACTCCGCGTGCGTGTCTCGCCAGCGTTGTATTCCCACCATGGTAACGACCTGTTCATTTCGGCCTCATCCCCACGCGCGTGGACGTCTCTTCTTTTTCGTCGCCTCTCTCCGGGTTTTCGCGTACTACGCGGCGAGTGGAAATTGAAGTCCGAGCCTTTCTCTTGACGACCGAATGCTTCGCCGTGAAACGCGCCCGAGGTGGCCGCAGGAAAACCACTACTCTCGCCCGCCAGATGGCGCGGCGTGCGAACGCTTCACACAAGAACCAGCGCACGTGTCCGCTTGTGGCCGCCGGCGCAAGAGAAATGCGCCACCTCTCAGGCGGGTGCGACGCTGCTCGCCGTGCCCGTGAGGCGAGCGTTAACGCGTACGCGGGGAGGGGGACGGACGGACGGATATGATGTCACTAAAGGAAGAAGGATACTCGCACTTGCGGTGCCTCAGCGCGGGCGAGTCGCAACTACTATTTCTTGTCGACGTGCGGACAGCGTCAAACAGGTTTCAGCTTAGCACAGTCGGTCTGGTGTTCGTCTGGTCGAACCACTAAACGAACATTTCATGCCGAGTCCAGCGCTCAGTCTTATACAGCAAGCTGATCACTAATCATTGGAGCTAGGCCGGATTGTTAGGCATTAAAAAGGGCGTTTTAGGCACCAAAAATAGGCAAGTTAAAGAGCGTTTTAGGCGTCCAACTTCGAATGTAAAGGCACCATAAATTTTAACAAAACTGCTAATAATTTCAAACGAAGGCGTTCGCGACCTATATTTGTGACAGGGAAAGCGAAGATTTGATGATTTGTGATGATACAAAGGCGCGAACAATTGAATGTAACCTTTTATTTGTCTGATAATACTGCTGGACTAATGACGGCCAATCGAAGTTAATTCGACAAGCACACTGCTCACATTCATGTTCAATGGCCACTGTCGCTTGCTCGAGATGTCGCATTAGGGACACACGCTTGAAAAAAAATGCCTGAAACTTTGGAAAACCCAATTGAAAGAAGCGCTAGTTCATGTCTACCTGATGCAAAGAAATTACGACACAGCAATAGCAGACGCAAAAAATAAGCGCAACAGACACGATGGTTTACTAAAACTTAGCAGTTCTTGTAGCTGGGCTTGTTGGCGCACATTAAGTAAATATAATAAAGGGTCGTTACCGGGAACACGGGCGAAGAAAGAGGACGGAACGAGCGCTGTCCCCTACTCTTTTTTTCATCCGTGTTCCAGGTTGCGCTCCTTTATATTTACTGGGTTTACTAAAAAAAAAAAAAATGTTGTTATATGTGGACTGTTAGACATAACTCTGACAATTTTCTCACACGCAAAAATGATATTATCCGGATTGTACAGGCGAGACGTTCTAACATTGCTGAATAAACTCTCACCCATTTCAAGAGCATTTTTCAAACGGTGTTATGTTGCCAAAGAGAGTTTTTGATGAAAAAGCGTGTTTCAGGGCCATTGGGAGTGTGCATTTGAAGACGTAAATAAATGCAGCTGCACAGTGATGTTTCGCCGTTAGGTCTTCAACACTAGGGCGATCCCCTAACAAAGGTAGGTCGTATGTTCAATCGTCGCATTTAAAATAGACTTGTATTTGAGTTTGCTACTAGTAACGAGGAGGCAACTGCACATATTTACAGAAATCTGCTTGAATAACACGGGGAACATATCCTAAGAATCACTTTGAAAAGTGTGTAAACAATATCAGACCAGCACAATTTATACATTATTGTATTCAAAGTTGTGCCTTTTGTCGCGCGTACGCCTAGAAGGATCGCTTGACGTCGGCATATCTTATTGGAGCGTATTTGGGAACATTCCATGGCTTAACCGACACTGGGGTCTTATATAGTGCTCATCGACAAGAACTCCCGATATTTATTTGAGGGCAAAAATCCCTCGTTCCTGTCCAAGACCGATTGTAATTTTGCAGGTACCTTTTCGACGACTGGTCCTTAAGGAACGGTGGTGATTCGTTGCTGTGCATCCAGAATAGGCGCAATCTTCCTATCTAGAGTTTCGCCCGACTTTCAAGATTCTTGATAGTGTTTAAATTGGCGCTCAAGTACGCCAGGTGT
The DNA here is from genome assembly GCF_013339745.2 of Dermacentor silvarum. NCBI lineage: Eukaryota > Metazoa > Arthropoda > Arachnida > Ixodida > Ixodidae > Dermacentor > Dermacentor silvarum. The sequence goes on along the minus strand of NC_051154.1, from coordinate 124,735,698 downwards.
CTTGGAGGCTGTCCTCAGAGTGCAGCTTGAGCTGTCCTGACTGAAGCACTCTCGTCACCTGATAGGCTGTCAGTAGAGTAGCAGTTGTAATACTTGACAGCCTCTAGCCATGTTCCCAAGCGTGTGCTCTGGCAGAAGAGGTACGAGCGCACGCGAGAGGGCGCATTTAGGAACACGGACTTAAAACCCCTGAAACTTCGCAAAGCAGCGACACTCTCCTCGTCCGCCTTCGCTCCTCCTCGTTTGTCCTCTCTTTCACGCTCCCTCCTCAACCGTGGCACCACCTACGATGCTTCAGCGTAGCATACATACCTTTCGCAGAGTGAATGCACGCATAGCAAGGCGGTGCGCTTTAAGCGTTGACTTTCTAGCTTCGAGTAACTTCGTGTACAGCATATCATTTCTATACGGTGGGTGTGATGAGGAAACAACGACAAACTCGCCGGTTTCCAGTTGGACCCAGGATCCTTTATTAATGACACGGCAGACGGGAGCTTGCTACACGAAACACAGACTTTAAACAGACACGCTAACACAATGCAGACGATTTACATACACATGTACGTGGGCTATAGTTCGGAAGTTGTCCTTCCATATAAAACACGTGCCTAGCACTCTTGGGTCAACACTCGCCCGTGTGCATCGTCGTTGCGGTGCCCGTGACGGTGGTTGTGACGGTGGAGCGTCGTTGTGGCTACGTCGCTGCTATCGCGCCGCACCTTGTCGCACCACGCCGCTCCTTGTCGCGGCGTGGAAGCAGGAGAAAAAACAGCAGGCTGGTAGAACACCAGGCCACTGCTGTAGCTGGCCAGTAACGCCTGGCCTGTAACGCCTCGGACGCTATAACGTCGGGCTCGGTCAGCAGACAGGTAGATCAAGCGTCCAGGTCCGAGCAGGAAGCACTGCACCAGGCCGCTATCACAGCAGGCCGCTGGTGCAGAGGAGAGTAGAGCCACGAGCCGGATCTACGACCAGGTCCGCACGGTAGCAGGACACCCGGTCGCCAGTCAATCGGGCTCGCTCAGCAGGCAGGTAGCTCAGGTATCCCGGCCCCCAGCATGAAGCACTGCACCAGGCCGCTATAACAGCAGGCCGCTGGCGCGCAGGAAAGCCCAGCCACGAGCTGGATCTCCGCCCGGGTCCGCACGGTAGCTGGACACCCGGTCGCCGGTACCCGAGCCTTGAACCGCCGTTCTGCGAGCCGATATTCGAGGCTGCCGCTCGCTCTCACGCTCTGCGCGCTCTCGTGTCGCTTCTTTGTTCATGGAACGTGGTGGTCTTCTTCCACTATCATCATCACCAATCCTCTTCTTGGTGCTGCCATACAATCGCCATCACTTCAAGCTGTCTTGTCACACACTTTGTCTTGGCACCGCCACACGCCACTATCCACATCATCACAGTGGGTTATACAAATCCTGTAACAGCAGAGTTTTTTTTTTTTCTTGTTTTGATATCAATTTAAAAAAAAAAGTATCTAAACGAGCCCTAACGACTTCCCATGACGACTCCAAATGTATCGTATACGCTAAAATTAGGTACGCAACATTTGTCAAGCGTGTGTCGCAAGATCTTGTTGCAAATGGCTGTAAATACGATCGAATCGTTTACGATCGAACGCTAACATCCCGGCCTCCAGCAAGCCCTCAGTAACCTAAATAATCCGCGCCGTCCTTACCAGGTGAATTCGCGGCGCGTGTCAGCTATGACGCATATATGCTGGCAGAGGGCACGAACGATCGCTGTTCTGAATGCTCGATAGAGTATTACAAGCTACAGTTCCGCCTACGTGCTAACCTTTGTGCGTGCTTGCCAATCTTTAAGCACGCGCAAAGGCTCGGAGATGGGCGCTGGTGCTAGCGTGTCTCTCGTGTCTCAAAGTCGACAGAAATACGCGCGGCCGAACATCGAGTCGGGACTCTGCGTACATTGAAAATGAAATCAGTTTTTTAGCATTAGTTCGCGAAACGGGAACGCGGTAAGAGCGCTTCACTCAGGTTCAAACAAGAGCATAGTCAGCTTACGTTGAGTAAATTATCTTTAGTCTTTCAGGTTAGTATGGGATTGATCATGAGTAATATTTCATCGTCCGTTAACGAATTAGTGACGCACTTGTCGTTGCGAATCGAGTTGCACCATCAGTAATTTAGAGGTGCATGCATTGAGGACGGTTGCGCTCGTTCCGAAATAACATATGCGGGATCTGACTTTAGTCAACTTATGACCGAGCGAACGACTAAAGCGAGCAAACGACTAAACAAGCGTCGACTAAATGAGCCATTTAGCGAACGATTGGGTGACCGCACGTTTTCTCTGTGAGTGCTCCACTGCCGCCATATAAACCTTCACACGATTTAACGCTCACGTGAATTAGCACGTACGTCTCAAAGACCTATGGTGCTGTTGTTCGGCGAAGTACGCGCCCCGTAGCTCGGTTTCGGGAATGCACGAACGCTTTTCATCGGTGCCTTTATATCGCAAGTCCACCGGCCGTCCTCCGACGGCGAACACGAACGAAAGAGAAAAACAAAGCTATTAGCTCTAAATAAGGCTAGGAAGTAACCACAAAAGGCAGAGAGTTGCTTTCCTAAGATGAGTTTTCACGCTCGCGCCTCAACGTTTGTCACAAGTACTGTACTGAATCTAAAAGTTCCGTAATCAAATTTTCGCACGCAGCCTCGCGTGCCCGCGAATTCAAGGCTGTCGGCGTACATAACGGTTAAACACACTAAATACGACCACGTAGTCCTTATATAAACAAAGTACACGTCGCGTAGGAATTGTGTTAAAACGTGCAGATAAATGGCAACATGCGCAGTGAACTGTGTTATGACCCGCAGCAACTTACGCAAGCCTCGACACATACTATACTATGGGAGACTCGCAACTTGCCTCGCGTAGTTGTGTGGAGGACGTCGGTCCGAAGTTCTCCCTCCCAATCCGTTGAACCCACGTCTTTATTCTTAACCCGTCGCGCCTACCGGACGTATCGCGAAGAGCTTTTTGCCTTCACGGAATCTATTTCGACATCCGAAAGCGCAGCAGCTCATTGCGATGGACAACGTCGCGAAGCTACGTCGCACTTGCCATAAAGCTTAGTCCAGGGCATTCGCAAACAACACAACGCACACGGAAGCGCAACAGTGCAAACATGGGCTCCAAATGAAGCCGGCGCGAGGTTCCACGTGACGTCATTAAGGCCAATAGCGACGCGACGTCGGTCTCGGCGAGGACGCGCGAGGAGGACGTGTCATTCTTCAAAGCGTGTTGCTCCTTTACAAACTTTCAAGGGTTTACACGGACTTGGCTGAAGGCTTGTTAACGTCCTTGAAATGCTTCCTCAGTTCTTCGCAGATGCGGTGAAGCGCATGCGCTAGGCCTGTCACAGGCACCATCTGCGGGTACAAAATCTTCCGCAGATGAGCAGCCTTGTGCGTGTAGGCTGCGGCGTCTGAGTAACAGAACCTTAGCGTCTTCGACTCCTGTAGGGTTCAGAACATTTAGCATTGGCTTACAAGGTATGCTATGAAATCCCTATTTGTTCTCTCCAAAGGCTTCGAACACACTAGGAAAGGCCTTGTCTTCTCGTCTGTTACAAGCTTCTTAGCTAGAAAATGAGCGACAAAGCGCCCTTGCACGTCTCTCATCTCGTCTAAGGAACCCAAATGTTTCTTCATAGGTAGACCGGACGTAATTCTTCCGCAGTGCAGACTCAGACTGCACGCTAAGCTCGCGATATTTCTGAAGGAATTGGTTTAGCGCAGGATTGTTAAATTTTTAGCCACGAAATATTTGCAGCGACTGAGGCCTCGTACAAATCAGCGTGGAAAGACTTTTTGCTATCATCCCTGAAGTCTGTTGTCAAAAATGACTGTTTTGATGTTGAGGACTTGTCCCGCTTAACATTTACCAGGCGACCTTCCGTCTTCTCATGCTGTGTCAGATGGTACTTCTCCCCCCATGGAATCTGCACAATGTCGCTAGAATTTCTTAAATACGAAGTGGATATATTCAAAATCACAGAATCAGTAAACATGCTAAGGTGAACCATAACGTCCACAGCTCCTATTTGATGGCACTTGAGCACAGGGTTGGCGCGCGTGTCATGCAAAGACAACATACTGCAAGCCCAAGGGAGCAGGTCAGTTTCCACGGGCGTCATATTAATTTGACGCAGACCCTGCGCTGCGTGCGACGTCAATGCGGGAAATTCAATGGTGGCAAGCATTAAAGCAACGGCGGCAGCAGGTAGCATAATTAAGTCAGACTTGGCGTGATGTACCTAAATCATTATTTCCAGCATCGCCATATATTTAACCATGCAGCCACCAGGCGGACATTGTTTTAACGAATGTTACGTACACAACATATATAAATATGCGCCGTGCATCAGCGCTATCCTTTTAAAACATCGTCTTTCAGTATCAACAAACCAATTGCTCATTCGACCAACAAATGACTCGATTTTCACTTTATGCAGCACACAGAGACGATACATAGAACTGTGACCAGCAACTGCAAGTATCCTAACGCACTCTTTCCGAATAACCTCAAGGGTATTGAAAGTCGAGGACACGCCGTGGTGGTGTGGCTTTGGCGTTGCGCTGCTATGCCTGAGGGCGCCAGATAAATCCCGGCTGCGGCGACGCCATTTCGATGTGGGCGAAATGCAAAAACGCCCGTGTACCGTGCATTCGGCGCACGTTAAAGAACACCAGGTGGTCAAAATTAATCTGGAGTCACTCACTACGGCGTGCCTCATAATCATATCGTGTTTTTTTTTTCACGTTACACACCAGCATTGAATTGAAATTGGATTGAAAGTTGAGAACTCTATAAACAGCGCTAGCATACAAAATGAACAACGTTAGGGCGAAAACAGGCAACCCCAGGAGCGTTATCTGCACTAGAACCCAATAAAGTTCAGAACAGTCAATATTACCGGTTACCATGGATAAGAATCTGAAACTGCACTCGAAAGTGAATCTGAAGGCTAAATATTGTTGATATAGGCGCCGCTGTAGAAAATAGGCATTTATATTCCCTAACTCCAGAAATAGGCATATATGGGCATTATAAAACAGCACTAAACTGTTTCTTAACACTCAGTTTATGCTCATATATTTAAAACGGGTTGATATTGAAGCAAGGAACAAAACAGACATTTGCCTAAAATTTGGTCTCTACTAATCATTGTCGGCGAGGGCTCGGAGGAGCTACAGAGTACTGTTTGCAATGTGAGCGGCGTACCATATCGAGAACGAGTAAGTGCACGGGAGACAACGTGACGAAATAGTTTATTTTACTTTCAGTAACAGCGAGAAGGACGGTTGGGATGGTTACCGAAAGGTGGGGAAGAGAATACGAGTGGCGTAAGAAAAAAACGCGGTACAAGTGGTAAAGCATACGGTCGCATTAAAGACATGCGCACGAAAAAGAAAAAGAAAAAAAAAAGCACCGATCAAGAGGACTGGCATGCGTGCTTAAACTGAAGGACGAGTCAATTTCCGACTTCGTTCTTCCTCTTTCTACTTCCTTCTAGTTATTTGCTATTACTTGACGATGTAAGGAAATGCGAAGACACATGCTCCACAAAACAAAGGAAAAGGAAAACGACATAGACGCCTTAAGACGTCAAGCATGCACCAACTATATCAGACCCTCCACAGTCCCTATTACTATTTCGTTTATTCCTACCGGTCTGATTACCGGCCTATCGCCCGCAGTCCGGCCATGGGTAGGTGTCATATTTGAGGCCCATGGAACTATATTTATTTATTTATTTATTTATTTATTTATTTATTTATTTATTTATTTATTTATTTATTTATTTATTTATTTATTTATTTATTTATTTATTTATTTATTTATTTACATATACTGCAGCCAAATATAGGGCTATAGCAGGAGTGGCAATATTATACATTACTACACAATAAAAACATACACCTACCCCAAAAAATGAAAAAAAAGGAAGTGCTTGACATGTTAGCGAGGTGCTTACTGGTGGTAGCTATAAAATCTTTTAGTGATAGTGAATGAATGTCGCCGGGTAGAGAATTCCATAGCTCAATTGTACGGGGGGGAAAATGTATTTGAATGTGTTAGTACGGGCAAATATAGGTGTTATGTTCAAGGCGTGGGAGCTACGGGTAACTTTCGTTTGTAAATGTGATGTAGTTACAATCAGAAAGACCACAGGTGGAGTTATTAATTGCATACAAAAGTTTTAAGGCTTTGATGCGATTCCGTGAAAGTAATTGCTCGATGTTCAGAGATTGTTCAGCCTGTGTTGATCATCTATTAATGTACACTTTACGAAAATTTTCGAGCCGTGAAAAAAAAAACGTAAAAGACAGGCTTTTTCTTCAGGAAAATTTCTCAACACTCGAAAGATATCCTGCACTTTCTCAGCATGCGGAACTATAAATTACAGCAGATAAAGGCGCATATAAACACGTGTTTACAAAAGTTTTGGCAAGATACGCACATTTTATAACAAACAACACAGTCTTTTATTCACACCGAGATTCTCGGTAGCTTTCAGAATGGTCGTCTAGCGGCCATGAAGGCTGTACACATTTATTTCATTAGGGAAGCGAGGCTGCTGTACTGTCTGCACAGTTCCGGAGCATTAGTTTTTTCCCCCTTTTTTTCGGATTGCGGACACTGTGTGTGTGTGTGTGTCATGCGTTGAATTACATAACCCGCAATGGTAAAAATCACCAGCCCTTCCCCTGTCGAGAAAATGGGGGTAAGCGAAGCTTGTGGCAAGACGACGCTGTCGCAGGCGGAACCTTCGTTTGCCCTAAACTCAGGGTCGGTGGCTTTTCGCTGACGTTTGGCTGACGTTAGGAGGTATACCCTTTCGGCCCACCTGCCTAAGTACATTCTGATATGGACGACTTAAATAACGTGTTCGATACAGGGGATCCTGGAAATGTACTGTGCGTCCACTAGAGCAGTAGAAATCACGTTGTGACTCGCAGTGAAAATGTATTCCAGGCTGAATGAGGCCTTCGAGAAAAGGATTGTTTCAACAACCTCCTTGAGAAATCCCCAAGGAGCCTGTGGAACACCACTGAGAGCTGATGACACTACTGCATTAGAAAGATAATGAACTAATCGGAGCTGCAACATTTCACGCAAAACGGATGGCCAACGTTGCGGCAGAAAAACACGCGAGAAACAATTTGCCTGACGAAGAGATGGAGTAATCCTAGGCCCCCATGTTCGCGGAGGGGGGCAGGGGGGATATATTGTCGCGTCGCATCGTTTCACAGCGCGAGCTTCAAATGAACTTTGCACATCCGCGATGTTGTGCTTGGAGATGAAGTCGAGCACAGTGCACCACTTACAGCACATACATGAGGCGGGCAACTAAGAACATAGTGCAAACTTCAGCACAACTGAAAATGGACAGATTCGCATGCATATTTCTCTCGTGTCAAAGGCAACTAGCTCTTTGAGACATTTGGCGCGTGCGTCACGGGCCAATTCCTCGCGTTCTTCCCCTGTGGCAGCTAGCGCTTTGAGACGCTCTGTTAGGCTGAATCGCCTCCAGGATTGGCCCGCATTCCCCAGTTGTTTCTTCAAAGCAGTTAACGCTACGTAGAAGACGTGTGAAATTATAACGCCTTCATGATGGGCCCAAGTAGAGCAGGTTGCCATCGTCGTTTTAACAGGGACCACATGACATAAACATAGGTCACAATCCGTGACGTCACAAAGATGACGTCACAATCAATCTTCTTCTTGCTTGCACCCAACAACCAGCATGTCGTAAACGGCCGGAATAGTAACCATGCCGCCGCCGTCATAAGATCGTCGTCACCGTCATCTGCTGCTGTCGACACATACGCTCGCGTTACACGCAGACTTGCCTAATGCAAACACGTTGGTTCATATGGTAACTGTTTGCGGAACTCCAAATGATGCTGGGGAACCAGCTACCTGCATAATGCTTTGCGTAACATCGATTCCCATATATAATGCGTGAGATCTGCATAATGTTTTTCCTTTATTGAGATGCTATGTAAATGCAACATTCAATAACAAATATGACCTAAGTACATATCCTTATTCCGTCGGCCCATCTTAGGCTGGTTGTTTCATTCAAGTACCGGAATAGTAGAAGCAGGTTTGGGGCCACTTTGCACCGTGCTTTGCGCCGTAAGGCACGTGCCACTTAGCGCGTGCTTTACGGAGGAGCCTCGCGTAGTTGGAACGCTATGCGCGACAGTGCAATGACAGGAACACAAGCACTGGAAGGCTAGGCACAGTAGTTAAAAGGTAGAGAATATGCGGACGGCATGTGCATACGAGCATCTGGAGCCACCCGCCCCCAAATGCGTGCTCGGCTACAACCTGCAGTGACAATCACAACTAAGTAATTGCGGCGTCAGGGCCTCCAGCTCTGAAAAGAAAAAAATGTTCCGTGATTGCATTAACGCAGAAACGAATGACAGGGTATCCGGTAATCGTTAACGGAACAGCGATACCTGCTGTAACACACCACATATTCCTTGGTGTAGTGATAGACCGTGGACTATCTTGGTCAAGACTAGAGGTTTAAGGGCTTGTAAAAAGAAAGAAAGAACTGAGAATTTTGGTGAAATATTTTTTTTCACTCGTTTCTTTCCTGGGAATAAAAAGTGAAAAAAAGAAAAAAAAGAAAAAACAAACAAACAAACAAACAAACAAACAAACAAACAAACAAAGGGTTCAAATTTACCCAGGAAAGGGGAGTGCATTGAGGTAAATTATGCGAAAGTTAGATTAGTGCCACATTGTAAGTATAAAAATTAAGGGACAAAAATATTTCATGCAATTTGTAAACATGTTTGATGGTGGTTGTGTGCTGCATCTCCATCAGCGCGGTCTTCGGATGTGAAAAAGCAGACTGTTGACGTCACCGAAACCTCATGCCGCAGCCTCTTTTTACTAGATACCACTGAAGCGTACGCACATACTATGACCGTGCTGCCGAACGCCGAGTCCACCAGCTCTCGACGGGACAAGAGGGGAAAGCGGGTTCTCCTGCGTTTCCAACAGAAGCGCACAGCTGGAATGGAAATATGGCAGCTTTCGGCAATATGGTTATTGTATAGCCTTCAACCACCGCACTGGGCTGACTGGCTCGCCATTTAGTTTTTTTGTGATACTACGTGACCGCCACTTTCAGTGACAAGAACTTTCTTTTTTCCCGTCCAAAGCCACGCTGCACTTGACGTGCGTTTAGGGCCGAGTCTCATCAAATGTTCTGTAATTACTTAATCGTTGCGCTTTAGACTAATTGAAGCTTCGGACTGTAATTCGACAAGTACCTAAAGAACGCAAAAATTGGCACACAAGAATTTCGGGTCAGTCCTTCAGCGCTGGTTTCACATAGTGAAAAACGCACAGTAGCCGAGAGGTTGGCAGTTCGGTGCAGCACTTTGCAGCAACACCCCCCCGCCCCTCCCTCTCCGTAGTACTTTTAAAAATTATTCTGCCAGTAGCTGTTATCTGCAAAGAAACAGCCTGATTGGGCTTTGTGTCTCGTTCTGACAAGGAAAGCCTCCACAGAAGTTCCTTCTTTCTAATTTGGTTCTCAATCTCGACGCGCCAGCCTTTATGCTGTCATCTTCCAAGGTAGCTGTCATCTCGGAAGTTGTGCAGCGTTGTATATGGCTGCACAACCTTAACTAACGCGCATCTAACGCAAGATTTTGAAGGTTTTCACTATATTTGACATAGGCGCCGACTACGGGGGGGCTCTGGGGCGTGCCCCCCTCCCCCCCGCCTCCCTCGCCCCTAAAATGTCATTACCGGAGTTCTGTTACCCACATAATTTGAGGATTCTCTTGGCCACAAGTCACACATTTTCACTTTTGTTGTGGCTAAAAGCTTACGGCACTATTGTTGGTGCGCACGTGCACGGCTTTTAGTTTATACTTTCGCTTTATTTCGGCAAATCATGACAATAGGAGGACAAGCGCATTAAAAGCACCAGTGGCGGCCACCTCATTCGTGTTACCGCACTTTAACATTTTTTAAAAAATTTCCGCTGAGACCACGCACAGACACAATATATTTACATATATACAAAGGACAAAGTTTATTATATTTTTTAAAGAGAAGGAGGTAGTCAACTAAATTAATAGCATATACCTAGAGAATGAATATGTCGATGTGTGTTCACCTCACTTGAAATTACTTTGCGTGCTTTTTTGAGCCCGAAAAAAACCTGCAGGCTTCAGTGACCCCTTCGGCAGAATCTTCTATCAACGGCGTGTGAAAAGCACGTGAGTGGTATGTGTCTCAATATTGATTCTCTTTCCAGTAGGCAATGCTAACGACTGGCGTCAAAATAAAATAAAAAAGTTCTTCCAAATTTTTTACATTTACGCATTAGGGATGGAAACATCACCTCTTGCATGCAGAGGCCATAAATACGGGTGTTTCAGCAAACACTTTCAAAAAATGTTTAAAGGTGGCAGATAGCACAATTCTAGTTCATGAGCTGGTCTACTCGAAGAGGTGGACATTACTTGCAAAACAAATTGAAATGCATAATCAACTAATTAAAAAAATCACCAATTAGGTTTTTAACATATTAACTTATGGCCCGTGTTGCAGTTTACAAATTCTAGTCGTGGAATTCGCAAGGCGGATCCTCTAGGAACTAGTTCTCAGGATGTCACCAGTTTTGAGATATTAATTCCCGAACATTGCGGAGAAATGCATTGGCGTTCCAGTTACTTTTGCGCTCACCCTCCGTGGTTGTTTAGTGGCTATGGTGTTGGACTGCTAAGCATGAGGTCGCGGGATCAAATCACGGCCACGGCGGCTGCATTTCGATGGGGCGAAATGCTAGAACACCCGTATACTTAGATTTAGGTGCACCTTAAAGAACCCCAGGTGGTATAAATTATTCCATAGTCCTCCACTACGGCGTGCCTCATAATCAGATCGTGGTTCTGGCACGTAAAATCCCATAATTTGTTCTTTTCATCCTTTTGTGCTTTGATGCATAAAACGACATTTTGTTGAGAAAGTGAGTGGCACGCCAATCTATTTCTCCGCAAAGTTAGAGAAATAATATCTCGACACTGATGTCAGCCTGAGATTTAGTTCAAAGTGGATCCGCACTCCACGGTTAGAATTTGTAAATTGCAACATGGGCCACAAGGTAATTAGCTAAAAACTTAATTGGTTACTTTTGTTAATTAGTCGATTATGCATTTCAATTTCTTGTGCCAGTAATGCCCGCCTGTTCGAGTGGACGAGCTCTTGAACTAGAATTGTACTATCTGCCTCAAGCCACCTTTAAAAAGTTTGGAAACTGTTCGCTGAAACACCTTGTATATAGAATTCACTCTGTGTCCGAAATGATGCCAAGCCGGATTCACTCGAAATTGGAATAAATACAAGTCTAGAAGTCATGCGCAGCAGCGCTTATACTCGGACTCAAAGTACTAAAAAAATAAAAAAAAAGAGTGTAGCTTGGCCGGGAAGGCGAAGCAGTATTAGTGATAGCGAAGTAGAAGACAATTACACGAAGGAAGATTCTTACTGTGTGAAACCGTGTAAGCATCGCACCCGTGTAAGGGCCGCACCCATAACTTGACAGCCAATATTTAAAAAAAAATACATCCAACCGAGAAGCAATGGCGTTCCGTGCGCTGATTCTGATCGGCCTCAACAGCGAATTGTCGAGCGCAGCATACTTTCGCGCGTCGCTACTGGATGTCGAGAGGAGGCGATCGCGCAGGTTTTCGGCGGATTTCATACACGTAGTTGGAAAAAGGAGTTCAAATGACCCGGTCCCATGAAAGGCTCGTCAACATCGCGACAGAAAAGTGTGGCCCTTACACGAGTCTATACGTTAGTTATAGTGGCCATATAAATTGTAGTAAACATTCACCTATAATTAAAATAGTAAGCATAGTGGACATAGTGGACATAGTAAGCACAGACCATGTAAACCTGTGAATACCTCACTGGATGACCTTGAGCACTCGCTTTCACAACGCAAGCATTGTGAAGAACTTCGGCAGCGGAGGCGAATGGTTCGTACAGCCGCGCGATTCACCGCAACTCTGAAAATTAGATTCATCATCATTATCTGCCTATCTTTATGTACACTACTAACGGCCTCTGTGAGTGATCTGCGATGATCTCTGTTTCTTGACTCTGCAACAGTATAGGGGCGCGGAAAGACAGCCCGGCAAGGAAGACAGAACACATGAAGTTAGCAGCCATCCCTGGTCGCCCTTTATCATTGCACCCACCATTGATTACCAACAATTAGATATGGCACGCGGGCCCCATAAGCGTCAGCCGCGCACAGTCATTCACAGCTACGGCAGGGCTAGAGGAGAAGACGCGTTCTCTGCTTCCAATTCGCGTTTGATTACGTGACCTACAACTAACCCGAATATTGAGCGCGTTGGAAATTATGCCCATCAAGCCGCCATCCTTTTCGGCTCACTGCTACGTGCTTTTTCCCGCGCCCACAGGGTATGGGTCGCTCATGTATATGGCCTTTGGATTTAATGCGGAACATCACGGCGACGACAAGCGCGACAATTTGCTTGCAGTGTCGATATAATTGCATTCGCCATAAAGCTAGAAATATACAATTGTTAGCAGAGGATATATATATATATATATATATATATATATATATATATATATACATATGGGCAGGTTTCGGAAAGCTGGTCGGGGCCCAGTCCCCCCCCCCTCCCCCCCTCCCCCCCCCCCCCCTCCCCCCCCCCCTCCCCCCCCCCTTCCCGGTAAAATGAAAACTTTCCGCCTATGAGATTTGATGTCAGGCGGGTAATTTTTTCATTGAGAGGTACACTAAAGAAAAAGGTTGAATAATCAGTATTATTATTACGCTTCACAAATGGCAAAATGTTCGCTTCATCTCGGGTATAGGAAACTTTATAAGGCAGAAGAGATGCAGAAACGAAATCCAGGTGGCAACGCTCCGCACTGGCTTTTGATGACATCATGAGTTTCGAAAGCATTAACATAAACCTGCAATTAGCTGCTTTTCATTAAAGGACTACAAAGCGTTCTCAGTGAACCAAAGGCTCAACTTTGAAAGTCTAAGGATTTATCTGGCGCCAGAACGGTCCGAATACAAAAAAAGAAGATTGTCGGCTAGCGAGGTTCCGACTCGAAATTTAGAGAAAATACAATTTTTGGTCTTTATTTCTTCAATCCCCATTGTCTTTAAAGCAAATGAATAAAAACAAATTTGAAAGAACAATATACTATTGTTAACTGGTATCAAGCGGGTCGCAAAAGAGAATCTATATGCTCATGACTGCTCGTTTCCCACCGTTCTGTTCCGTACGTCTAAAGGCGCCCACATTTATGTGCCCACATGTATGACCTAGATTTTACCATTGCGGCTTATATAATTCACGACATGGCAGGTACACGCTGTCCGCAATCCGAAAAACTGAAGTTCCGGAACTGTGCAGACAGTGCACCAGCCTCGCTTCCCTAATGAAATAAATGTGTACAGCTTTCATGGCCGCTAGACGACCATTCTGAAAGCTACCGAGAATCTCCGAGTGAATAAAAGAGTGGGTTATTTGTTATAGAATGTCCGAATCTTGCGAAAACTTTATAAACTTGTCTTTGTATGCACCTTAAATCTGCTATAATTTTTACTTCTACATGCTAAGAAAGGTTAGGATATTTTTCCAGTGCTTCCAAAACTTCCTGAAAAAAGCCCTGTTTTTTCATGTTTTTTTTATGGCTTTAAAATTTTCTTAAACTTTACATCACTAGTGAAGACACGTCGCCGCACTGAAGTCAAAGCTGAGGACAGCGATGACCTGAGCAGCGACTGGGAGGAGCCCGACGACGGCCGCAAGGTCAAAAAGTGCGTTTTCTTTCACGTCCTTGACGCCGTTGCAGGAACAAGATGGGGCCCCTCGGAGCCATCTCTACTCTAGTTGTATCAAGCACAATTCGTGGGCTATAAACGGTAAAGCATGCCGGTGCTCTCAAGCATGGGACTTAACTGTGTGCGCACGCTGGATGCAGTCAAGCTCAAGTATTGCGCATATGCTTGGGTCTACCACGCTGTACGTCAACCAATGAAACAATAGTGGAAGCTCGTGCTTGTCCTATTGGTCTATACCATAGTCTATACTTGCTTTGCGAACCTCTTCAAGTGTACCTTCGCTTGTTTACTCGGCGCAGACACCATCCTTTGTCATCACTTCCTGCCACCCACCAATGTTGCCGGTTTTCAAGGAATACATCGCGCCATCAGAATATTCTACCATCAAGATTCTCTCCCGCTAGCATTCTGAGAATACCTCCATGGGTCCTACCTAAGCCTTTGGTTACGCTACAGATCCCTTGTATTACAAAAAAAGTAATCCGTTTCATTCATTGGCCTCAAGCAACTTACCCTGATTCACATTGATGCACTGTACGGCGGTACTGCGCACGTGTATACCGATGGGTCAGTCACGCCATGTACTTCCACTGCGGCCTTCGTCATCCCACAAATGATCATGGCTCGGTGGTTTAAACTAGACCATAGGTCAACATCAACTGCCGCAGAACTTCTTGTAATCCGGGAGGGAGAGAGAGATACAAACTTTAAAGATGTGCGGGATATGTCAGCCTGACTGATCGCCTGGCATGCTACTCCAGGTGCTGGGTGATAATTATGATTTACACAGTGATCACATAAACACATAAACAGCTCATACACTCACAAACGCACACATATAGAGTAGAGATATTTACAATTTCGTTCTGACCCGCAAGAACATTAGCAGCGCCTTCGTGGCGCGTAACGCACAGGTGGTGCTCTGCCACGTGCCGAGAATGTGCCACAGCTCCAAGCTCGAATCCCGTTGCAGGTGCAGTGCCGCATTCAACGACTGTCTCTCTGACAAGTAGCGGCAGCAGTCGCACAGACCATGATGCATGTCTTCAGGGGCGTTACAGGCAGAGCACGTTGGCGAGTCCGTTAGTTGAATCTTGCACTTGAAGTAGTTCGTGTTGGCCAAGTTGACTCTGATGCGGCGAAGGCATGTTTGGTCTTGCCTATTGAGGCTTCGCGGCATATAAAAGTCACAAGATGCATCAATGTCATATAGGGGTCCCTACCGATGGCTTGCATCTCTCCAGAGGGATTGCTGTAAACGCCCAGCGTGTGCGGATACCAGTGTGACCACGTCTTTTCTCGAAATGGGTATGTGGACCATTTCTCTCGAAGTGTCGTGTGCATCTTTGGCAGCACAGTCATCCTGGTCGTTGCCTTGTATGCTGCAGTGGGCTGGTAACAACTGCATCACAACGTTGTGATGCAGTTCGCAGGCTTTGGTGCATGGGCGCCAGACGTTCATGACAAGTTGTTCCTGCGTGCGTGGCAACTTCAGTGACTGCAGTGCCGCTGTTGAGTCGGAGAAACTGACCCAAGATTCAGCATTTTGATCTATCATGTAAAGAAAAGCTGCCCACAGTGCAGCTAGTTCAGTGGCTGTAGCTGAAGTACGATGACTGAAAGTGGCGGAGATGGTAACCCTCGAATACGCTATCCACACACCAACGGCAGATGATGTAGGTGTAACGGAGCCGTCAGTGTAAATATAATGGTGAGCCCTGTAGCTGGTATGAATATGCTCTAGAGCAAAATATGTCAGCACTGGTCCGGGAGTATTTCTCTTGCTCTGGAATCCAGCCACTGAGGTGACAATTGACCGCGAAGGAAATTGCCATGGTGGCTCCTTCGGCATAGAAGGGCTTTGATAAATTGCCGGGAGCAAGCTCGCACCACAGGACCGCTGCCTGAAGCAAGTGGATGACCCGGCACTATAGCAGCAAAGCGCATATGTACTCGAAGAAACTCCTGCTGCAAAAGCACTGGAACCGAAAGGCGTCTGCTTTCTTCAAGGGTTTCTTTAGTTGATGTGGATGTCGGTATGCCTAGGTACATCATCTAGGCTTTTGCTTGCATACCAGTGAGTACTTTATGTTGGTTTGAGAAATGCCCTGTAGCAGAGGAAGGCTATATCGCAGGATACCTTCGCAGAGAGCCTGTATACAAGCGTAGTAGAGCATTCATGGATCAGCTACGAATGTTTCTTGATAGCATACAGAAGATTCTCGCGTATGATCCGATTATTTCCTTTAATATTCGAAAATAAGGTGTCCACGTCATTATTCTGTCGATTGTCACGTCCAAAAACTTGTGACTTGACACATGCCGAATGGGAGACTGCGCAACCTTTAACGTGTAGCGCGAAACATTACGCATAGTGAAAACAATGGCGGCACATTTATCTGGTGATATCGTTAGACCTCGTGCGAATAGGAATTTTTCAATAGAATTGATAGCCTTCTGCAATCTTGCACGTAGTACACGTCGGTTGTGGCCACAGCTCCATAAGCAGATGTCACCTGCACATGAAGAGATTTCAACCTATGTGGGAGTGCACTTATCCAGTCCAATGAACGAGATCCTAAATAAAATAAGACTTAATAAACCGCCCTGAGGAACTCCTCGACGCACTGTGTGTGGTTACCATCTTTTGTGGACATACAGACCGACAGATCAGTGAGGTAGTCTTAAATCCAGTGGTACACAACCACTAACTACTACAGACCTCAGAGCGTATAAGATAGCCTCGTGAATGAGTTTGTCGAACGATACATTGATGTCGAGGAATACGCGACAGTAATGTTGCGTGCAGCTTTGTTTTACGCAGTTAGCAAGGCTAATCACGTTGTCTATGCTGCTGCGGCCCTTTCTGAGCCCCGACATTTGCGAAGGGTAGACATTCGTGCTCATCAGCACCCAGTCCAGTCGCATCAATACCATCTTCTCCATAAGCTTTCCTACGCAGTTGAGTCCCGGACAATAGGAGTTTGTTTGTTGGAGATTTGCCAGGCTTGAGGACAGGGATGAGACGAACCCGATTCCAGCAAGATTCAAGGCGGCCACTCGTCCAGCTGGCATTGAACATGGTAAGAAGGCACATTTTTGCCTTGTCGCCTAAATGTGACAAATCGACGTAACTGACGCTGTCAGGGGCCGGGAAAATGTCGCCTTGTTCACCAACGTGAACGTGCCAAGCAACTCCCCGATCAAAAAAGGTTTGTCTGTTCTAATAGTGTTCATTGTCACTGAACTATTCTGTGCTGCTCTGGGCAAAGTTGCGAGCGCCGTTGCAGCAGCCATCATAGAGCAGAAAATCCCCGCCACGTCCAACTCATTCAAGTTACGGGACAGTGTCACAGAACTGAAATGATTCATTTGAGTCGTCGGGGTTCTCAGGCTGCGCATCATGCTCCATATTCTTGACAGCGGCTTTCTGGGATCAATTTTGGAGCAGAAGGCCCGCCATTGGCCTCCTGTACAGCTTGTCCAGGTGACGTTGGATATGTATTTGCATTCGCCTAGCGTCGCGAAAGACATCTGCAGACAATGTCCTACGAGCACGTCTCTTAAATCTGCGGCGCATATCCAGGAGCCTCTCATACTCAACGTCAGCCATTGAATGTTTGGTGCTGCTTTGTCTTTCTCGACTTACCGCACCAACAAACTGCTCGTACGTCCATATTGATAGATCGAAATCCTCAACTGTAGCACAGTATAACTCCTATTTCGTCTATTTTGTGCAACGAACCACCCTTCCAATAGCCCGCGTAGGACAGCCCAAAGAGATGTAGGTTGGTACATTGGCATTGCCATGACTTTCAATATCTGCGAACCAGGTCGCTGTAGACATGAGGTGCGAGGAGGTCATGCTGACGTCGAGTGCACTGGATCGGTTTTTCTTGTAGAAGGTTGGCTGCACGTCGTTAAGAACTGCGAGGTCGTTAAGAATTGCCAAAAAAAGGTGATCAAGCTGAATACTATGAAAGTTGGACTAGGGACAACAAATTTTATAAGTCATTGTTGCAGTATCTCCATGAAACGGGCCTGCACGTTTATATTTAGCTCCATTTTGACGTTATGCCGCGCGGCAACCCAAGCGCAAAAAAAAAAAAGGCTTCGACCGCGGACTCGCCGCCTCAGGCGGCGTGATGCGCGTTGAAGTCCACAGTTAGTATGTGCGGTAAAGGTGTTGCATCTAATATGTCCTGCAGCCTATCCACATAAAATGTAGCCCGATGTGGTATGTATGCCGCATTCACCCTAAAGGTCAAGTTGTCCCACGTCACTGTCATTGCAGCATACTCGTTGGATGCATTGGATGGTATGGCATGAGTATTGGAAGTCAAATCATTGCGAACAGCCAACAGAACTCTGCTGGTATCCGCTCTTGTGGATGAAAGTGTGATGGTATTACCAGAAAGGCAAATGCCGGCGCGCATTCGGGACTCTGAGGTGGCGATCACCGGAAAGCGGTGCTTGTATACAAATTGACGTAATAGTTCAGCGGAAATCCGCTAGGTGGAGATAAGTAATTAAAGGGAAACTGAGACATCCACCCAAATGTAGCAATTTGCTACAATGGAAACCCAACCGGGTTCCTCTAAAGAAAGCCTCGCAGTTGAAGAAAAATTCGTCCTGGTCCGGGACTCGAACCCGGGACCACCGCCTTTCCGGGGCAGCCGCTCTACCATCTGAGCTAACCAGGCGGCTAGCAGATGGCAGGGCGAAGTCGAATTTGTCGACAACTTCGACTTCGCCCTGCTTCGAGTTGTCGACAAATTCGACTTCGCCCTGCCATCTGCTAGCCGCCTGGTTAGCTCAGATGGTAGAACGGCTGCCCCGGAAAGGCGGTGGTCCCGGGTTCGAGTCCCGGACCAGGACGAATTTTTCTTCAACTGCGAGGCTTTCTTTAGAGGAACCCGGTTGGGTTTCCATTGTGGCAAATTGCTACATTTGGGTGGATGTCTCAGTTTCCCTTTAATTGTATACAAATTGTCTGAAGTCGGAGAGACGACAGCGGAGGCGGCCGGCATTCCATGGAAATATAATATGGTAGCCTTGTTTTGAATGTTTTTCAGGCTGAGTAGTTGGGTCGTTACCGCGATATTGCCAGAACAGGAGAATTAAAGTCAATTAGCGTCCGGATGGCCTCAACCACCATTGCGCTTGTCGACGCTGCTTGCAGCTTCCTCGCCCAATCCAATCAGGGAGGCATCAGGGAGGAACTCCTCCGTTATTGCATGGACGATATTCTGTGTTCCTAAGCCAGCTCTTCATACCAATGACTGCGCCCTGAGATGGGCGCGTATTAGTCATTAGCTCTAGAAATCACAGAGCTTCTCTACCTTGAAAATAGGAATGACCACAATATCACCTTTCAGTGGTTGTCTGCACACTTTAGCGTGATCGGGAATTACCTAGCAGACGCTGAAGAAAAAAAAAACTGCTTTAACTAAGGCTCTTAAAGTACGCATTAAATTCTCACGAACAGACACAAACGCCCTGCTTTTTTGCGCAATATGCAACTCTAAGTTGGAGCACTGGGCCCAATCAGATCGATGACAGAGGCGATTGCGTAAGTGGGACCCAGAAAAGAAATTTCGTATGCCTCACAAGCTCAAAAGAAGCCAAATACGTATGGTGTACCGAATTCGCCTTGGTGTCGCATTCACCAGTCGTTATAGACACCTAACAAGTTGCAGTCACACTAGCCCAAATTTTGAACACTGTCAGGCGCCAGAAACACTTGCTCACATACTTTGCATTTGTCCCGCATACGCGCAAGAAAGACAGAAATTGGTCTCTTCCATAGCGCACATCGATAAAAGGCGGCATCAGACGAGTTTTTTTTTTTTTTTTTGGTTCCTTGGCCTGATGAAAACAGCACAACATTGATTACAAGTGCAGCTATAGCCTTTCTACAAGTCACTGGGATAAACGCATGGCTTTAGAGATGCGGAAACGTTGTGGACTTGTATATATGTACCTTCTTGTCCTATAATTATCATCATTCATCAGTCCTTCTCCTACCCATCCCTTTTCCCGATTGTGAAGTAGCAGGCCAGCGCAAGCTATAACTCAAGCTAACCTCTCTGCCTTTCTGTAAAAACATTTTGTTCTCTCTGTCTAGAGTTCTTTGTGTGCGTAGGCAGATTTATTGTGTGCTGAATAATAAGCATGAAACACAGGTCAGACGGAATGTCAGTGAGTGAGCAGCCTCTACACATCATTATGTGACGTTAACAGATCTTAAAAGACATGATCGCGTCGAGAAGTGCTTGTGTAAACGCATTTATCAGAGTAAACATGGATTATTCTTAACTACTGTCATTACATTTCGTTCGTTCTCTCTCAAAAGCGACAAGTCTCATGAGATTTTTTGTAGCACTTTGTCGCAATTTGGCAATACAAAGGTTTTCACGGAGCTCACAGAGTGTGTGAGCGCGCGCGCGCGCGCGCGTGTTCTTGCACAAGGCGTGCGGACTTTGCAGAGCAGTCTACGTCAGCGGGGAATTTCTACCTCGTAAACGAAGCTCAACGCTTGTCTGCCGAGGAGGCACGTAGTGATGCAGTTTTGTATTTCAATCGTCTTTCGGCATAGTACAGAACTTGAATCCATATGTAAAAAAAAAAAAAAGCCGGCAGATCCCACGCCCTGTGGGAATCGATGTTATGCGAAGCAGTGTGCAGGGAGCCTACCAAGCTAATGAAACGACCATAGGAGCACCGAGGCGTAGGCGGCTGTTTCATGACCTACATGACACGTATATGTCATGACATGACATGAAAATGATAAATCATGGCATTCATGTCATGACCTATCATTTATGTACAAACCCATTTCAGTGGTTTTTGAGTGTTAACCTTTTTTTTCGCTGAGTCATTGTAATTTAATTGACTTTTGACTAACTGACATAATTGACATAATTGACATAATCTGACATAATTGACTTTTACCATCATCCTTTAGTGTTTTCTTCACTTAGTGCCCACTGCCGAATCCATTCAAGTGGTTTTTGAGTGGTAATCATTTTCGCTAAGTCATCGACATTTTTGCTGAGTCATGCTCATGACTATGACTTCTAACCATCATCCTATAGTATTTACTTCACTTAGTGCCCACGTCTGAACCCATTCCACGGGGTTTTGACTGATAATCATTGTTCGCTGAGTCATTGTCATTTTTGCTGAGTGATGCTCATGACTGTGACTTCTACCATCATCCTTTATTGTTTCCTTCACTAAATGCCCACGTCCGAACCCATTCCAGTGGTTTTTGAGTGTTACTCTTTTTTCGCTGAGTCACTGTCATCTTTGTGTAATCATGCTCATGACTATGACTTCTACCATCATCCTTTAGTGTTTCCTTCACTTTGTACCCATGTCCGAACCCATTCTAGTTACATACCAAGTTAATGAAACGACCATGAGAGCACCAAGACGTAGGCGCCTGTTTCATGACATACATCACACAGGTCATGATATTCATGTCATGGCCTATCATTATGTTCGTCATGCACTATTGTCATACTATGCCAATTTTGGTACCCACCAAAGCTAAAGTCGAGACAGCTACACAGCGTATACAGTATATACGCTGTTCCTCGCAGATAGGTGGGGCTTCCATCATTTAAGAAGCAAATTTCACGTTCAGAGGCAATCGACACCAATGTTCTGCCCCTCCAGTTAATCTTGGAGCTTCCCCAGAGGTAATGGTGGGCATTGAAATCCCCAGTGATCACCCATGGCTGTGGAATCGTTGTCAAAATTTCCCGTAAGCGCTCGTAGTTTAGACGACTTGATGGTGATAAGTAGGCTCCCAGAATTTTGAAGGTGACCTTGCTCGTCTTCACACTTAAACACACGTACTGGTTTTCATTGTCAGGTGACACTGGATGATGAACATATTGACACAATGATGTGGGGCTCACGCACAGCGGGACGGCGCGCGCAAAGGTCGGCGCCGTGAAAGACGACGAAGCGCGTAGGCTGCACGTTCTTCTTCTGGCCCGCCATTAAAGAGAAGCATCTATTTTTCAAGACTCCGTCTTCGATCTACGTTACATTTTTCTGGTGGAGGTGCTGGGTACATGCTACCACTCCCAGATCGAACCCCGCCTACAAGCCCAGTACGAAGTCCGGTCGAGCTGACTCCTGTCCACGTACGAACAAGCCGTCGACTTCAAGGACTGCCACCGGAGCACGAGCCTCTACCCAACCGAGCCAGAACGATGAGTACATCAGTTCCGTCTTCCTCCTCAACTGCACCGACCGAAGTCGTGCTTAATCAGCCGCTAATCCCCAAATCCTTCCATGGGGACACCTTCGAGGATGTTGAGGACTGGCTCGATCACTTTGAGCGTGTCGCAGAATTCAACGGCTGGACTCCGGAGCGCAAGCTACGCAACGCCTACTTTGCCCTCGAGGACTATGCGCGGACATGGTTTGAGAACCGTGAGGCGGCCCTATCAACATGGGACGAATTCCGACGGCAGCTAATCAGCACATATGCCAGCCTCGATCGCAAGGAGCGAGCTGAATCTGCAATTCAGGCGAGAGTACAGCGGCCGAACGAAAGCGTCGCAATGTTTGTCGAGGATATGTGCCGACTTTTCCGACGCGCGGATCCGTCCATGCCGGAAGAAAAGAAGCTCAGGAACTTAATGCGTGGTGTCAAGCAAGAGCTATTCGGAGGCCTGATACGCAACCCACCAAGGACCGTTGCAGAGTTTCTCGCGGAAGCCATATCAATGGAAAAGGCACTGCAGCAGCGAACAAGGCAGTACAACCGCGACGTGTCGACCCTATCACGTGACCATCTCACTATACCTGTTGACAATACCGACGCCTTGCGGGAGCTCATTAGGCTTGTTGTTCGAGAAGAGCTCCAGAAGCTTCAGGTGGCTCCGGCATCGGTGCCGCGACTTGCTCTGGCTGAGGTCATCCGAGAGGAAATCAGGCAGGCAGTCCAAGTTCCAGAGCGAAGCGAGACACCACAGCCCGAGATACGGCAGCCACAGCCTCGCATGTCGTATGCGGAAGTTGCGCGAAGTTCGTTGTCGCCGACTTTTCACGGTGTGAGCGACGTGCCGGACTTCCATGGAGTGCGCGCCGTGGAACAAGCAACTGGCGACTTCAGGCCTCGCCGCACGCCATTCATGGCTGAAGCGCGACCACCCCGCAAGAGCGACGTATGGCGCACTGCAGACCGGAGGCCCTTGTGTTTTCACTGCGGTGAAGCCGACCACCTCTACAGGGCATGTCCTTACCGCCGAGCTGGGCTCCGTGGATTTTCACTGAACGCCCCGTGCCCACGAAATGGCGAACGCCCCCTAGAAATTGAAGCCTACCTCGCGGACGCCAGGACCTCGTTTGCCCCACGATTCCATGACACCCGGTCACCGTCACCCGCCCGAAACAGGTCTTCCAGCCCCCTCTTCACGCCGAGCGCATCAAGGCGTCGCTCACCCAGCCCTGCTTCCCGGGAAAACTGAGTCCAGCGACCTGCGGAGGTGAGGTCGCTGACGTTACGACCGCTGAAGATCCTCCACTACGACGACCGCGATATGACGCAATTGAGACGCAGAGAAATCGGTGCAGTTCGGTGTCAGTATCTTGCGACGTACCAGTTACCTTAGATGACCACGAAGTCACGGCGTTAATCGACACGGGTGCGGACACGTCTGTCATCAGCCAGAAGCTCGCACGTATGCTGAACAAAGTTTCGACGCAATGGGCCGGAACTCAGATTCGTACTGCGGGAGGGCACCTCTTAACCCCAATGGGCCGGTGCACGGCACGAGTCAACATTCGAGGCTTCACGTACATCGGCGACTTCGTCATTCTTCCTGAATGTTCAAAGGACCTTATACTCGGCATGGATTTCCTTCAGGCGAACGGCGCTATCATCGACCTGCAAGAGTCTAGAGTCAGTTTCGCTACTACGCAAGCCATAGCGCACAGTAATGACAACGACCGTGACATCGCGCTACGCGTTGCAGACGATCACGTCACGTTGCCACCCAAGAGCAGTGTGCTTACCCTTGTCCGATGCGACATGGAGGACGTCGCCGAAGGAATTGCTGAGGCAAACACCCCCCTGCTTCTTGAGCGCCACATTTGCATAGCCAGAGGACTTCTTGAGGTGCAAAACAAATGTTCAGTCGTTTTGCTAACAAACTTTAGCAACGAGTATCGGCATGTACCACGAGGAACGACAATCGCATTTCTTCGAGAAATCATTCATGTTACTGACATTGGCACATTGGAAATCGCATCGTCTCAGCAATCTGAGTTACCCAGCCTAAAAGAACGGATTCATGTTAACGCTACGCTGCCACACCATCAGAAAGACCGACTACTGAGTCTCGTGAACGAGTTTGCCGACTGTTTTTCAACGTCGTCCAAAGTACGGCGTACGTCCATCACAAAGCACCGAATTATTACGGATGAATCCGCACGTCCTGTTCGCCAGCATCCTTACAGAGTGTCTCCAGTGGAAAGGGAAGCGATCAAGCAGCAGGTGAAAGAGATGCTCCAAGACGACGTGATCCAGCCGTCCACAAGCCCGTGGGCCTCCCCTGTAGTGTTAGTCAGAAAGAAAGACAACACGTTACGCTTCTGTGTAGATTACAGAAAGTTGAACCGTGTCACCAAGCGCGATGTTTATCCACTGCCACGCATCGACGACGCATTGGATCGTCTACAACATGCCAAGTTCTTTTCTTCGTTGGATCTTAAATCCGGATATTGGCAAATCGAAGTTGATGAACAGGATCGTGAAAAAACAGCGTTTGTGACACCTGACGGCCTTTATGAGTTCAAAGTCCTCCCCTTCGGTCTCTGTTCCGCACCTGCCACCTTTCAGCGGATGATGGATACCGTGCTTGCTGAACTCAAATGGCAAACCTGCCTCGTATACTTGGACGACGTCGTCGTGTTCTCGAGCACGTTCGACGAGCACCTCGCACGACTCGAGAGCGTCCTCACTGCGATCCGTACTGCTGACCTCACCATCAAGCCCGAAAAATGCTACTTTGGGTTCCAAGAGCTCAAATTTCTCGGCCATGTCGTTGGTCCTAAAGGCGTCCGACCAGACCCCGACAAGTTAGCTGCCGTCGCCGAGTTTTCACCACCCACAGACAAGAAGGCTGTCCAACGCTTCCTTGGTTTGTGCGCCTATTATAGACGCTTTGTCGAGGGATTCTCGAGAATTGCTGAGCCTCTCACACGGCTTACACGCGACGATGTGCCTTTCATTTGGGCGGACGAGCAGCAGCAGTCGTTCAATGAATTGCGCCAGCGTTTGCAAGCTGCCCCAATACTTGCTCATTTCGACGAAGACGCAGACACAGAAATCCATACTGACGCCAGCAATGCGGGTCTCGGCGCAGTTCTTGTGCAGTGGAAAGATGGTGCGGAACGTACTATTGCTTATGCAAGCCGCAGTCTCACCAAGGCTGAGAAAAACTACTCAACCACTGAAAAAGAATGCTTAGCGGTTGTGTGGGCAATCAGTAAATTCCGACCCTACTTGTACGGTAGACCCTTTAAGGCTGTCAGCGATCACCACGCCCTGTGCTGGCTTGCCAACCTCAAGGATCCTTCAGGCAGACTAGCCCGTTGGAGCCTGCGCTTACAAGAGTACGACGTTACCGTTGTCTACCGATCTGGAAGGAAGCACAGTGACGCTGACTGTTTGTCCAGCGCACCGCTCCCTACGACATCGTCGGACCCTGACTATGACTTGCCATTTGTCGGCGTTGTCGACGCCGTAAAGATGGCTGAGCACCAGTGCGCTGACCCTGAGCTGCTGCCGCTGATCGAGCACCTTCAAGGAGTTGAAGGTGTTTTACCTCGCTCGCTCGTGCGCGGCTTATCATCGTACTGTTTGCGCAACAACGTCCTTTACAGGAAAAACTGCGGAAGCGGTCCAAATACGTACCTCCTTGTCGTGCCGTCGGCGCTGCGCCAAGACATTTTGCAAGCCTGCCATGATGAGCCATGCGCGGGACACCTGGGATTCGCTAAGACATTAGCAAGGATACGACAGAAGTATTACTGGCCCCGGCTTTTTTCTTCTGTGCAACGGTACGTGAAGACCTGCCGCGATTGTCAGCGCCGCAAGAAACCGCCCTTTAAACCGGCTGGCTTTCTCCACCCTGTGGACCCTCCTCAAGCACCGTTCCAACAAATAGGAATGGATCTACTTGGGCCATTCCCAGTGACCTCTTCGCGCAACAGATGGATAGTCGTCGCTACCGCCTACTTAACCCGGTACGCCGAAACCAAAGCTATTCCGCAAGCAAACTCGTATGAGGTGGCCAAGTTCTTCGTTCACCACATCGTCCTGCGACATGGTGCACCTTCTGCTGTCATCACGGATCGCGGTACAGCATTTACAGCCGAACTTATGCAGGACGTTCTCCAGCTAACACATAGCTCTCACCGCAAGAGCACTGCCTATCACCCTCAAACCAATGGATTAACGGAACGTCTGAACAGAACGCTGGCTGATATGCTCTCCATGTATGTCGACGTAGAGCACAAAATGTGGGACGAGATTTTACCCTATGTCACCTTCGCGTATAACACTGCTGTACAGGAGACTACACAGTTTACGCCGTTCGAACTTGTATACGGGCGCCACGTCACGTCAACACTTGACGCCATGCTACCTGTGGATGATAATAGCCCGACCAGCGAACACGTGGAAGAGTTCGTACAAAGAGCCGAAGAAGCCCGCCAGCTTGCTCGGCATCGTATCCGGAGCCAACAGCATACCGACACCCTTCGATACAACCAGGGTCGCCGCGACGTCCATTACAATACCGGCGACTGCGTGTGGGTCTGGACGCCCGTCCGTCGCCGTGGACTCTCGGAAAAGTTGCTCCGCCGGTATTTCAAGGTTATACGCCGCCTCAGCGACGTAACTTACGAAGTCGTCCCCTGCAGTTCCGACCCCGGTTCGCTCCGTCGTCGTCCTCGCGCTGAAGTTGTTCATGTAGTACGCATGAAACCATACCATGCGCGTACGTGAACGCCCAGATGCACCTGAGGAACTCCATTTCTTGTCATGGCTGAAAGAACTTTTTGACGCGACCGGGACGGTCGCTTTTCGCACGGGGGGCAATTGACACAATGATGTGGGGCTCACGCACAGCGGGACGGCGCGCGCAAAGGTCGGCGCCGTGAAAGACGACGAAGCGCGTAGGCTGCACGTTCTTCTTCTGGCCCGCCATTAAAGAGAAGCATCTATTTTTCAAGACTCCGTCTTCGATCTACGTTACAATATGTCAAGTCACGGTGTATGAACAATAATCTTGCTGCATTACCCGTAGGTGGAGGACGTAATGCACTCATACCCGGACAGTCTGATGGGAGAGGACAGGTTTGTCTCACAAATGACAATAATGCGAAACTGATTCACGAATACAAACTCTTGAAAGTCGGACGTGGGCGACTTAAGTCCTCTGGCGTTCCATTGAAAGACAGATGCATTCTGGACCTCCTCTCGGAACGATGACTTCTGGCAGGCCATTGCTTTACCCTAGGGCCGCAAGCACTGGACCCAGGGTGTCCAGCACCTGCAGCGCGCTCTGCGCCGACGGAATTTTCATGTTGCTGAGTAGAACACGCATAGCATCCATCAGTGACTGCAACTTTATTATTACATGGCGATCATCAGTCGTCGTTGGAGCAGCGGTTGGTGAAGGTGTCGATGGAGGTGGCATTAGAGGTGCCTCCGTGGCAGGTTGTGCACTTGGAAGTGGGGGTCACTCTTCGGGATGATCGACTCTTGCCATATTCTTCGGTTGCACAGCATCTTTCATGGTGGCGCTCCGCGTTGATAGAGCAGCCGTTTTGGCTGAAGACGTCGTGTTGCTTTGTGAAGTTTTACGTTGCGCTCTTCGGTGGCGATACCGTCGCCGTCTAAGTGTAGCGGCAGCCTCGCTGTGTGTGGAATGATCCCGAACGATACGCTTTAGGACCGCGAATTCCTTCCGCACCCGCGGGCAGTCCTTCGATGAGGCTTCGTGGGAACCGCGGCAATTAGGTCACTTCAGGATGGTCGGGCGGCAGGCGTCTTCCAAATGGGATTCAGTGCACCGCGGGCACACAGCATTGTTCACACAAACGCTTTTTACGTGGCCAGTTTTGAAGCACTTGTGACATTGCAGAGGCTTGGGTATGTATGGTCGAACTGGATGGCGGACATGAGCAACTTTGACGTGAGAGGGAAGGCAGTCTCCCTCAAACACAAGCTTCACGCAGCGTGTGTTTCCGAGTCTGGTTAGATGAGCGATGAGCGTGCCTTCTGTTGCTGGCCTAATTAATATTGGCAAATTGTTGCTCGAAATGAAAATGTCGACGCCATGAATGACGCCAACAGTGCCATTACCGCCTGTAGAAATCTGTGATCGCACTTTTACTTTGTCAATTTCCGTGACATTCCGAAGGCTTTGTAGTGCGCTACTATGTAGAACGTCTACAGCCAGGACATTCTTCCGTGAGTTTATTCTCACATCCTTAATCTCATTCGGCGCAATACCCTCGAGTAACGTAGAAAGAACCTGCCTGTTCAGGAGCCGCAAATTGGTCATGGGGTCCACGGGCAAGAAGAGCAGAGTGTGCGGCCAGCGCTGTGGTATATCCTTCACGGTGGAGACACTTGCCGGCGATGACGCCCGCAGCAGTCTTCTTTTTGCCTTTCGACTCATGACAACATTGAAGTCGTCGTCCGAGGAATCGCAGCTATCCGAGTACAGCTCGGTGGCCTCGCTGTCTGTGTGACTTGAGTGGCTCCCGCGTTTCCTGGACGTAAGCTGACCTGACGGCTGCGCACCAGGAAGTTTCTCGGAAGTATCTTTGTCCATTTCCGCAACGAGGGAGCGGCAGCTCCCAGAGATTGCAACGAAACAAAGCGAAAACGATACTGTCAAAGTGGCAAATGTTCGCCTAGAAATGCTTCGCATTAAAAAAAAAAACGTTAGTAACGTTAGTAACGGTGACTGAGACGTGGTGACAACTAGAAACATTAAAACCATCGGGATAGCAGTGCAGGCCCGATACTAACGGGAAGGCCGACGATTGACATGGGTGGCGAAGCTCTAGGTGAAAATCGGCTCGAACCCACTATCAGTGACATCATCAAGCTAAGTGGGTAGGGATTGAAGCGGGACTAGAAGTTGAGGAGGGGTGCGAACAAGCAGCAATGGATTCCATCTCATGCTTATGAGAAGCATTAATTACCCGCAGTAATGTGAGCTTAGAGCTCTATTACTGCGAGTAATTAATTAAAAATTCCGATAATTTTGAGCGGGAAAGGTTTTTTTACCTCCCGCTCAAAATTTTCGGAATTTTTGCATCCCTACTTCAGCTGAAAAAACAGGGAATAATTCACAAAGCTTTTCTTTCGTAAGGACTTTTTGCATTGACCTGCTCCTTCGCTAATATTATCCCACACCAGGATTGGCTGAAATTTTCTCCAATGAGCAATTCTAACGTAAGACGTTTTTGCGAATACAAGCCGAGGAGACTAATCCACAGAGTTTTCCGTTTGTAAGCGCTGTTTTCCATTGGCCGGTCACCTCGATAATACGTCCAACGTGACGATTGGCTGTCATGCTCTTAAGAACAGTTCTATGCGAAAGAACATTTTTGTGAATACGGGCCCAGATTTTATTTGCAACTTAGAGCGCGTACAAGCCTGTGTGCACGCATATTTGAGTGTGCAAATTATGTTTAGAAGCGTATGTTCTGCCGGCGCAAGCAGCACAATGGCGTCGCGTCATGTTTTAGAGCGCTGCTCTTTAACGCCCGTTCCTGCGTTGAGCGTCGGCGTCGGCGTCCCTCGGCGTAACCGAGCGAACAAGCACAACGAAGGATGAAAGAGTGAACGCGGAGCGCAGCAGGGGATGAAAGACGGCGATAGCGAAGAGAGCGTGAGGAGGAAAGCGGGGCAGAAAAATATGGTGAAAGGGTGAAGAGGAAATTGGAGTGCCGCACGAGACTTGCTCAAATGCACCGACCAGGCATGCGGCGAGTGCGTCCACCGATACCATATATGAAAAAGAAAGCGCTGGCGTGGGCTTCAGACCCACTACGCATGCGCTACTTCGCCTGCGCCGCCAGAGAATGCGCTCCTCGGGAGCCACGCGTTCCCGTGTTCACGCTTTCTTTCTGAACAATGAGCGACGCAACCTGTTGAAATGCTTCGTCTGCCGCTGCTGCTAAACGAGCTGCCCGAGCAGAGGCCCAGTGCCGCCGCCGAGAGGACCCTTTCGTTCAGAATCAAATTCTTTGCCACAAGAAATCGCGAAATCAAAACACTTAAACAGCTGCGCTCAAAATTCGCATTAGGGAGCATCGTAATCGTCGGTGTATTTTTTTCTCGTGACTTTACTCTATGTTTTGTTCCACCAAAAGTGTGTCCGGGTTCCGAGGTGGATCAGGGCCATTAATGGCCATATTTTTGAACGCACAGGTTTCTATGGAAGCTTCGCTACCACTTGTACGAAGGGTGTTCAAACGAAAAGGTACGAAACGTCGTAACAACGAGAGTGGCGATGTGGGCTTGTTGGTCTGTCATCATGGAATGGTAATTTGGAAGCGCATAAAAAGCGCATAGCGCTTGTCTTCGTCTTCGTTTCTTCTCGTGTCCATGTTATTATGCGCTTCCAAATTACCAGTCGTAACAACCTAACCGTTAACTTAGATGCATATGCCGCTGTGGGAGAACGTAGCGAGACATCTATGGATGCGATTGGAGTCTCCGCCGTGGATCGTAGCATGCGGGGGGCGCCCGCATGCGCTAGAGAGAGCAGAGGACCTTGTAAAGAGCGCCGTCCAATTGACGCGGCAGTGTGTGTGAGGACAGGATGGCGTTCACATTGCAAAATTTGACGATTGAGGAGCAGCGAGGTGTTGCTCGCCGTCTTTTTCAACGTCCAGGGTCCCCTACTTGTTGAATTCCTCGAGCACAGAAGAACCATTAATTCCGATGTGTGCTGTGAGACACTCCGAAGCCTACGCAGGTCCAACAAGAACTAAAGACCGGGGCTGCTCACGGAGGGTGTGGTTCTGCTCCATGATAACGCGCGTCCACCCGTCTCCAGGGTCACACACGCGGAACTGGCCAAGTGGGAGCAGCTTGACCATCCGCCCTACAGCCCGGATATGTCACCCTACGATTTCCGTGTGTTTGGTCCCCCGAAAAACACCTGAAAGGGAAGCGCTTCAACTCGGACGACGAACTCAAGGACGCTGTGAAGGACTGGGTCTCGTCACAGCCACAGGAATTCTGGGAACAAGGAATCCTTTGGGTCGTTCATCAATGGCATCGTTGTACTCAGGCCTATGGTGTATACTTTGAATAAAGTCTTCATTTATACCCACCAGTGTCGTTTCGTACCTTTTCATTTGAACACCCCTTGTACATATACTGCAATATGCTGGCAGCGTGTACACGTAATTTGCCGATGGAGGCAATATATATTACTACAATATGTCGGAAATAGAGACCATAGATGACGCACTATAATGTGTTAGTAGCGGTTCGGAGGTTTGCATTAGATAGAGTGGTTTAACGTCTCGAAAAATTGGTTATGAGGGGCACCGTAGTGGAGCAATCCTGATTCATTTTGACTACCTGGGATGTTTTAATGCACCTAAATTCAAGTGCACGAATGTTTTGTCATTACGCGCCATCGAAATTGGGCCACTGCAGCCGCAAATTAAACCCGAGACTTCCTGCTCAGCAGCAGAATATGGTCAGAATGATCCACCACAGCGGGAGTTTTGATGTTTGTACAACGCACATAGTGTCTGTGGCTTTTAGTGCGCTGTTACAGTCGTATTTTGTATGGGATGGCATCGCAAGCTTCCGTACCGGCGTTACGCGTGCTGATGCCCGGGTAAGTTGGTAGATCCTGACCGCCCGTGTACAAACTCGCGTGCTCAATTACCCCGTAACCGACGACAAGTTTCTCTAAACGCTCCTCAACGGGTGTCGCGCACCCGTTTCACTCGTACAGGTTCGTGTGGAATGTGCCCCGCGATTGGCTATACCACCGCGCGTGTCGCCGGCACGGTGGCTGATTGTGCCGCCCGCCCACCGCATGCCCATGGCACGGCTGGTCCCGGAAGCGCGTGATGGCCACCAGAGCGGTCGTCGGTTGCCGGCTGCTCGCCGTCTGACGGGCACGACCTTGGCCGTGAAACTGCTGCTGGCAAAATCGGCAGGTGGCGGGCTCGGCGTCCCAGGCGCTAAACGGACACGAGCTGGCGCGTGCCGGACAGGTGGTAGACACGGTGGCAGCTGCTACTCTGTACTACGCCGCCTCCTTCGTGCGAACATCCCCCCCACCCCCTCGCTGCCTTTATGCGGTTTTGTTGCCACACGAGGAATTAAGTCTCCGTGCGTAAGAAGATTTATCTGTTTTCTGTCTTTTTTGGTCTCAAGCTTATTATTGCCATTGATAGCTCTACGCCCCTCCTTTTGTCAGGCGGCACCATTCCACTGTTGGCAGATGTAACAGATACCCGGCGTCACGCTTGTGATTTTAATGCTCACGTGGCTTCTGTGTGGTATGATCATCAAATAAGATATGAGTTAAGGTTCATAGACGCCCACCG